>NC_136967.1:4527500-4592500 GCF_032717465.1 Coenobita brevimanus
AACCATCTACCCGTCTGTGTTGTTGTGTAATTTCCTTGCTATATTTGTCCTGCATTAAACGATTCTGCACAGACTCGACGCATCTGCCTGTTTCTAAGCTGTTGTGCATTTCCAGGCTGTTTTTGGCCTGCCATGAAAAATTCCCCACAGACTTCAAGAATCCTGTCTCTAAGCTGCTTTTGAGTATTTTCCAGTACTATGTAACATTGTTCTTGATGACCGTGCCTGGTGAAGTATGGTCGTGGATGATGACGAGGTCCCGGGGTTGGAAGTCCTGTAGCAAGAACATCATAAGGGACCGCAGAACAGAGGAATCTGTCTTGTAAGAATCGTCACTGAAAAGAAAATTAAATCAAATAAATATTGATAAGATATAATGCTTTATAATAAGGGTAGGCACATTACATGATTGGATGTTTATCCACATTACACGATTGGATGTTTATCAGTGTGTGTTAATACTGTAATGAAACGATTTTTTTTTTTTTTTTACGCAGTTATGAAACTTAAGTACATTCTTTCATTAACGTGAAGAGATAACTGAGAATATAATGTGAGGTCAGGCTTTCTATACTTATTAGATTGTGGGAATGATGATGATGATGATGATGATGGTGGTTAGAGTAATGATGATGACAACTTACCGTGGGACGGTGTGGGTGAGGGAGGGTGGAGCAGCACGGCGAGGGCGGAGACGCGGGCGTGGGTGGGCTGGCGGTGGTGGATGGATGTCGGGCTGGTGGGTGGATGAACATTGTCCCACATATCGCGACTCACACTCTCCTCCACACGTTGCTGTATTAACAGTTGATAAATTTGTTAAGATTATGGTTTCGAAATGGTCTAAACTGTAAGGTAGCCTAATCAACGAAACGATAGTCCAACCCATTATTTATTGCTGAAAAATTTACCAAGGCTTCATCAGTTTCTGACGCGGTTTAGAGACGGTGTAAGAGAATTAATGAAGCGAAAATCCATCCAACGTGATTATGAATTTATTGACTTTACTAAGGCCTCGCTAAGTTTGACAGGTTCTTAGGACGGTGCCGAGAAACTTCACCACAACTACAATCGTTTATCATCCTCATTATTATTATTATTATTATTATTATTGGACTCGACTGTTTTTACTTTAACTTGGTCCAGGCTTTCGTCCTTTAGCAGCTTATTTTCCATAGCTCTGTGAATGAAAAAGACAGGCGCCACAGCTCTACAGCCTTTCAATAGCACTTCTTCATCACTGCACCATATTTTTGTGTTAATCTCTTGCTGCAGTTTACAATTAAAGATAGAGAGATGGCAGTTTTGGGTCAGGTTATGGTAAAAACAGTATTGTACTGTAATAACGAAGACTCACTCCAGCCTCGTAACTAAGACTTATCGAATGCCATGCAACTGGAGTGTATTTTAATTTGGCAGTGATCCAGTTCCGTCGGAGAAAACAGACTAAAAGAGGCAACGATATGTTTGCGTGCAGTATAGGCTACAGTGCTTGTGCTCTAAACGTACTTACCCAGCAGAGTCAGCAAAAGCAGTAAAGACCAGCCCTTAACATGCAGCATCAAGCCCTGGTCAGCTGTCTTGCATTCGTACTAAGCTGATTGCAGTCGTCTGGCGGTAGCAGTTCTCAGATTAATACACCGTCATACTGAACGGATTAATGTTTTTAAGCCCAAAACACACTACGATTATATAACAGAAGAAACTTTTTCCTAGTCTAGCGTAGCCTACAGCTTATCGTAGTATACTGTAGGTATTAAGCTATATCTCATCAAAATTTGTATTAGATTCTTGATAACTGTTACAGGGTTTCTATGTGCCCTCGAAAATATCTGTCGATTATCTTCACAACGTTCCTATAGCAGCATAGTCTTATATGAAAGCACGCTTTATTCACTGAAAATACTGTTAATTCCTTCACTACGATGACGTCTTTTATTGATTTCTGCTTGCTACCTCCAAAACATTTATTCAACTTTGAGAGATCTGCAGCAGCGAAGGGGAAGATGAAGGGTACATCACACATCTCCAGTCTGAAAAGTCTCTTCAAAGATCAGTTACAATTTTCTAGAGATACCAAGAATAAAAAGAACAATGCATCCTCGAACTGAAAGCCTTAAAGGATTGTCTAAACTGCAGATATTAAAATGATACTCGCCATATTTGACTCAATGTGATGAAACCGCGTGCTCTGCTATATAATAAGCATTTACATCTTTTTTGTTTGTTTGTTTTCTTTTATTAGAATTCATAACCTGTAAACAAGGTAATAAGGTAAACAACTGGAGAGACACCTTGCCAATTCCTGATCCCACGACTGTCTAGTATGTTGCACCTGAAATGCTGCAGTTATAAACCCTTCCGCACATGAGCAGTGGCAGAGGTTACTGCCAGGGGTCCATACTTGCAAACTTTCTTGAACTTAAGTTGTGTAGGCTATAGAGGAGTGTAGGCAATAAGACGACTCATATCGATATCTTTACTTGTATGGCGACCAAATAGCCTACTTCATAATTAAATTAGGATGAGAGTAAAGTGATATGATCAAATATGTGCAACTATGTGCTGTATGAAGGTGTTCTTGTTCTATCCTGGTGTGTCCAGCTGAGCAGGCCCATCGACCACAAGAAAGCAGCCACCTTCCTGTGGCAGACAGCGCCTCACCAGGGTTGGAACAGGGTTCTTCCACATGGCGAGGTACAGAGAATATAGAGGAGGGATAGCCCCAAGAGAATAACCTGTGTATATGGGATACGTATGAGTATTAGTCTTCGCCCGGACTTTGAGTACTAGGCAAATTTGGTCGAGTTCCACGTCTGAAAGTGTTTACGCGCAAGGCCAGTTAGGCAGCCATCGGGCCTTGAGTCCACGTCACTCCCATGGCAGTACACCTCCCGGGACGATCGTAACCATCCACCTGCTACCTTTTGGCTGGATAACGGGTGCTTCACCTTGCCCAAGGGTGACCCGGGACTATGCAGGGCAGGGACGTCCATCTTCCCTGAGCCGAGCACGTGCTCCGGCCGCATACCCCGTGGTTTATAAAACGATTTACTTTGATGAGACGTCATTATCGTAAAATTTAATTTGATGAAGATGGTACATAACAACTTGCGGGATCTTCGTCCTCTAACCAGGCGTAGAGTCAGATGCACGGCGGAACTATCAGACTCTCGTCGAATAAGGAGACTCGCTTCCACCTCTTCCATATCAGTTTATTTTCGCCTGTACCGCGTTAATATTATCTCGTATATTACTGATGCTACCTTTGTCTTTGATATTAATAAGATGTAAATGACGTACAGGAGAATATTAGGGAGCTGTAAGCAAAATAAATCACCAAGAAAAAGCGTTGTAAGAGAACCTTTGCCGACGAGAATACGGTACTCTGGTCAGCTGCAAAGCGAGGCCGAACTCTGATGATGCAAGAAGGTTAACAGATGTGTCTCAAGCACGAGAGGAACGGAGCGTTTTTATTTAGACCTTCTTGCACAGCGCCAAATAGCTAATCACGAAATGGTGGCATTATATGCTTGATACAACGTTCAGTTGCATCATTGATATTCGTTCTGATGCACCCACTACATGGCCTTCACCCCAACTGGCTCCTTAGACGGCAAAATGGAGCACAGATTCGAAAAAGAAAAAATTACCTAAGTATATGATCATTCTCCACGTATTACTGGATGACATTAAGCAGAACAGATGCTGACTGCGGAGCATCTGCAAGACGTTATTAGGTATAATGAAAGGTCATAGTTAAACACTGTCTGGAATCTAGGAGGTATGGCCAGTGTCCTGAGAGTAATATGCCACAACACATGGCATTACATAAAGGCATCTGGGACAAGTATTTGCAAATATATATCTATTTGTCAGTTGAGACCCCCGCTTCCAGTACTGAGGAAAATTTTTTGTCATTTTTTTTTTCATGTTATATAAGAGGACTGAAGCTGATTAAGAAATCAGTACTACTCGTTACAAATATGAGTGCATAAAAAAAAAAAATAAACGATAAATTTTGCTTTCAAAAAGTATTGTCGGGAAACTCCTCTTGTGGTGGTCATAATAAAGGCTATAATTAATTTTCTAAGTGGTCCACCTTGCAAAGTCTTTCCCAGATTGATTAGAATCGCCTGGAAAGCAAAACCTAAATATAATTGGCGTTCACAAGCAGACAGGGTTAAGATGATGCTAAAATTCAAGCACACACAAGAGAGGTGGGGAAAAAAATATAATTGATAAATCACTATTTCCACAGGTGCCCAAGACAATATCTGAATGTTAGAATGCCAAATTAGGAATTAAACATTATTGTACTATTTTGTCCATTGGTGCAGGCTTACAAAAGGCACCGTTGCTAAAGATCAATGTTACACAATATCAAAGTCAGTGTTGGTCACTCAGGAACTACAGTATGCTTCTTCAGTATACAATTCTATCTCATGTAAACTTACATTTTCATAAAAAACTTGTTCTACACACCTCACCTTGAACAAAAACTCATTCTTCACTACTGTCTATAGCTAGAAGCCATAATCCCATACGGGGTGGCCATTTGTCTTTAAAGTAGTCATTTTACACGGCACAGATCATCTGCCAACCCACTTGTTGACATAATTATAGGGAACACATATGGGTTGGTTATACAGTATGGTTACATCCAGCACTGTAAATGGTTTCCTAGCTTACAGGATGCCATTTGGCTTGTCACGCAACATAAAGCCACCTGAAATGGAGACAAGTAATAAAAAGTGACAGGAAAGATAGGAGAAATGGGAATAAGAGGTAGGCATAGAAAAAGAATGATAAAGGTGAAAGAACACATAGACAGCACTACATCAAGTGAGTGGATGCTGGTCACCATTTTTTTTTTTTACGTGTCCAACTCAGGGCAATGGCTTCAGGGCCTATCCCAAGGCCCAGTAGTCTTCCTACACACCTCTACATGTCACCACTTCGGCAGTAACACCCACCGTCCATATTGAATACATACTATGGCTGTCTCATACATAACTAGAGTACTAGAATTAGCGGGGGTATTTTTACATGTCGGCAAGTCTTCTGGTAGATAAGTAAAGTCTGCATTTATGAAATTCAAATCCTTGAACTGTTCCCTGCCCCAGCTAGGATTCGAGCCTTGGTCCATTAGGACTGGAGACTCTCTCTCTACCGATTAAGCCACCTCCTCCACATGTATTTTACTACACCAGGAAAAAATTAGAGCAACTTGTTTTACTTCTCATACACCTACAAGGAATGGGGATAAGAAATATATGATAATTTCATATATAATTTATTGCATACTCTTGGTTGATAAAATGTTTATTACAAATTGTTAGGTCTAAATTATTCTTTGCACATGTTTAAAGTTAAGGAACGCAGAGCAAGTAATGGTGTTGTTCAGCGGCATGGCAGCAGCAGCAGCAGGTGATGATTCCACAGGCCATCACCTCTTCACTTAAATGGAAATATGAATAAAACTGGCTTCATTAACCCCTTCAGTCCAATTATGCATTTTAAACTGTCTTCCTCCTTCCCTGGGTGATTTTGTTTAGTTTTTGAGAGACTTTTCTGTAGTGAGGGGAATACAGACAGTTAACTCCCCTTCACAACCAAATGCCTCTTCCCAAAACTAAATAAAATAATCTGGTGGTAGCAACGATAAAATAGCATACATCATCTGACTGAAGGAGTGAACAGTGAAGGTGTCAAAGAATCATCAACACCCAGCCAGTACCAATCATCACTTGCAATAATGACAAATACTTATTTAACACAGCCAAGAATTATTTCTTTCTGTGTGCCCCACTTTATTCATCCGGCTGTGTGAAGACTGCAGCACTGGAGACTGGACAACTCACCACCAAGTTAAAAGTAATCCAACATGACATCTGCATGGTATATGTGAATGTTTGAAAGTCTGTCGAGTGCCTTGCTATCACAGTGCTGTGAATTGTTCAAATGTAAGTATTATACCAACATCTGAAAAAGTTTATTTACTGGCGAAATACAACAGTTTTGGCCCGACAGAGACTCTTCATTCAAACTGGGTCATTACTTTATCTCCCCAACAAACACCTTTTCCATATGTGGGTGCAATTCTCAACATAAGTCTGTAAAAATCTGCCTTGATCACAGAGTTTTTCTTAAAAGGTAAATCCAACTGGCAATAATTCTCACATACTATGCAGGTCTAATGAAACTGGGTACAATTTAACAGAAGATGGCCGAGTTTAAAGTCTCTTACACTGTACTACAGGGTCACTATCTTGAACTGGCAGATAACCTGGCCAGCCAGTGAGGCCATAAAAGGGGTTCATTTCTGATTACCTTTAATTATATGATTGAGTGGGAAGCTTGTTATGAATAAATACACAATGAAATGTTAAGTCTGACTACTGTCCAGAATGAAAATACGTTAACCCCTTCACTCTAATGACATATTTTCTTTTTGTATTCTTATCTGCTGACAATTTCATTTAACTTAGGGAGGATCTGTAGTAATGATGCAGTTAATTATGGCTTTAGCTAACTGCTCCAGTCTGAAAGGCCTTCCCTAACCTGAATAAAATCATCTGGAGATTGCAAGAATAAACTGAAAACTACATCCTTGGATTAAAGAGGCCAACACAATCACCAGCTTTCTGATCCCATTTCCCATCACCTGAGCTGGGTTGATCCAGAGCAAAAGGAACAAGCAACACACCAACCCTTTAAGCTCCTGACCCCTTCAACCCAAGGACAGAGTTTTAACTTTACTATTGCTACCTCTGGGTGATTTCAACAATTTAGGAGAAACAACAGGTAGCGATGGGTTACAAACAGTCTCATTTACCTCTTCACAACCAAATTTC
Source organism: Coenobita brevimanus (assembly GCF_032717465.1). NCBI lineage: Eukaryota > Metazoa > Arthropoda > Malacostraca > Decapoda > Coenobitidae > Coenobita > Coenobita brevimanus. Next base: position 4,534,358 of record NC_136967.1, read on the forward strand.
TTTCCTTACACTGAATAAAACTGCCTGAAAACATCAAGGATAAACCATTAAAATACATCATTACAATTAAGGGGTTCAACCTCTCATACAAGTAAACCCTGAATAACAGACATTCATTAAAAAATGATCACTGGAACAAAAACTCTCAAGGGAAATGACCAGAAAGAAAAAACCCACAGTATACCAAAATACTGACACTTTAGTACCAAAGTTATCAAGCTTATCACACTACCACCCCACCTGTCTGAACCCCTAGGCAGCAAACAGTAGTAACCAACTATTGAGCTTTATTAAAATGAGCCTTACATCAGACGCATGAACGTGCAATTCTAGTTAAGAATCATTAAACAAATATATAAGTGATAATATAGTTCCCCCTATATCTGCAATCAATGCTGCCAAAGTGGGATTGCACATAAGACCATGTGTGAATATAACTATAACTCAGCTATTTTGGCAATCAGGAGCAGAAATTAGATTAATAATACATCAATTTTACAGAAATAGGACACAGTGGACACTATGCACACCCTAAGGAAAAAAACTGTACAGTAAGTCCTTGTTATAAACAGTAGTCAATCTTCATGTAATTTTCATTATATTCTTGCTACTTCCAGTTTTTTTTTTTTTTTTTTTTTTCTGATAAACCATTTGTAGTTGGGAGGTTAGACATCTCCAGTAACTCCTTCACAACCTGATTTCTCTTCTTAAAATGATTAAAATTATCTGAAGGCAGAAAAAAAAAAAATCATAAAGTCAAAATGCTGCTTTGATCCCTTCACTCCAATGATGTATATTCCTATCTTGACAACTTTATTCACCTTAAGATCGAGGTTTTGAACTGCTGGAGTTAGATATGGCCTTCATCAACCTCTTCACTACAAGAAGTCTCTCCAAAGGGAATAAACTCATCTAGAGGTGGCAGGAATACATCAGAAAAATGCAACATCATACTGAAGCTCAGCAACACATTAACCACTTCCATCCATTGATTATATAATCTTATTATTTTTGCTGCTGTTAAATATATATTTTTTTTAGAGGACCTCTCTCTCTCTCTTTTTTTAATGTGGACTTGCTGTATAAGAAAGACTTGCTGTACTGAGGTGGTGGTGGTGGGGAGTGACGACCTCTCAGGCTGTGTGGCAGACAGTATTGGCCTTGACCTCTCATACACAATGTTAAGTATAGCATACTTTATTTTCAGCACACGTACTACTGTTTATCAAATAGAAATTAAACTGATAAATATCTTATCTGAACTCTAATACTGTACACAATATAGTGTAATTAATTTTTGGTATTCATGCAGTGCTGTTCAACTCAACATAAATGACTGGTAAATAAACAGTCAACAAACTTCAACTCATAAAATAAATAGAATGAAACCCAGTATACTACTGTTTCATCAATTTTCAAAAGTTACTTAGAACTGCCTATTTTATTGCTGAAATTGAAAAACAGTAAAAAAAAAGGCCCAAGGTGCATTTTGCAAAACCACATTACCTCTAGAAGGTAAAAAAAATAGTTCTAAATAGTGAAACTACAAAAGATACTGCAAATGAGAGCTGAATCTAAGCAATGCTGTCATCTCCTTTGTCAAATAAAAATTGGTGTTCCCTTCTTCCAACCCCCTTCCTATAAAGGTATATACAGTGTTATTTCTAAAAACTACTTTAAGGGGCTCTCAGTGTTTCTACTATCACAAGTTATTAGGAAAAAAGAGACAAAAGTACATACATGATTTTATCCCAGATTCTATAGAAATGGAGTAAGTCGTATGACTGTGTATGTAATGTACATTCAACATCAGTAACTTACAACTGAGGTAACTCAAAAAGGTCATTCAGAGCATCAATATTCCTGATGTGCCTTAAACCTCTCATGGTCAGAACAACTCTAGTACTGTATTCCAGCTAACCCCAGATTATTTTATTCAGCTGAGAGTGAATCACTGGAGCTTGAGAGTGTCAATCAATAAGACATGTGTTGACTCATGGAATGTCAGAATGCATCTAGCCACCAACAGCGCACGCACACAAACATGCAATCGCGAATGCGCACGCACACGCACACGCGCACGCACGCGCGCGCACACACACACACACACACACACACACACACACACACACACACACACCAAACTAAGGTATACACAGTAGATGATCTCAAATCCGAATTCATTAAGAACATAGAACTAAGTGTGGGTTTACTACTAGATGATATACAAATAAACATGACCAAAACAATTCATAATTGGCTTGTACTGTATATTCAATATTTGAACTGTACCCTACTCTTGTACAGGGTATTAACATATTCTACAATAATATTTTTTCTTGCTGTTTACTTAAATTTGCTTTCATTGACAAAATACCTCAAAAGTCTGTTTTCAGAAAAAATGTGTATACCTAGCACTAATTGTTCTGAATGCTTATTCGGACTGGACAACCTCTATTATATATATCCCAAGTCATAGGCTTCATGGTCACACTTCCACCACACTGACCTCAATCACTCAATGGAATGAAGACTGCATATTATGTTAATTTTCTAAATAAATAAGCCAAATCAGATTATCATCAAAACATACATTACATTAGTACAGTAGTTTCTTTAACTGTTGTTTCATGAAGTTAAAGGAACATAAGCTTGAATATACCTACAGCTCTTGTAAACTGCAATAAGACATTTCATAATACTGTACCCATTTACCTCAGAAACTAGTTCTTGAAGAAAAGCTTGCCAAGCACATTCAAACTATCTGGTCCACGATCATTCAAAAAGTAACAACAATAGAAGTCACTCAGAATATTGGGATCAGGGTGGTGCCTTTCCTTATACACGGCATACTTTATATGACTGACTATTTTGTACAGATGTGGACAGAGGCACACTCACAATATTCTTTGTGGCACATCAAAGAACATTACCACTGCCAAAACTAGAAACGAAAAACTCAAATTCAGCCAAAACCTTTACCAATGAAATGACAGTGAACTATTCAAAGGATGGTACTAATTTTCATAAGCAACAAGAGAGAAAATTCACAAAAATATTCTAGCAATGCTTTAGATTTAACCAGTTACTACCAAGGCAACATGCCAATAAAATATCATGTTTCATAAGATGATACTGACTGCACCAGCTAATGCTGTAAATTGTGATAACTGACTGAAAAAAATTAAAGTACAGGTACATGAAAATAATTGTATGACTTAAGATGCCAAAGTTCCTTATGATTCAGGAGTTTTAGCACAGACACAGGACATTTACTGTAACTGATAATAATGTAAAGGAAGATGCAGGAATGTGTGAATATATGAATTATGGAACAAATATGCTAGGTCACAGAAACTTACGAGTGCTTGTGCTGGTTCACAAGCTTCTGGTTTTTGAGCTAAGCTATACTATGTGATGGGTGAATGAGGTCACACTACATCCAGAACAATACTATTAAGAGCAAAGTTTGCTGACAATCCCCTGATGGCACTGTGTCCTGACTTACATATTTCTCTTCTTCCTTGAATGTCTGAGAGTATTCTTCCATCACATACTCTTTTGTGTGTGATATTCTTTCACATACTATTTTGTTGCATGACTGACATTCCTCTGCTTAAAATAATTTCATGTAACACCTTCCATTACTACAGCTGGCAGGGATGTGTTTGTAAACTTCTGATCAAAATAGTATATACATCCTTACACCAACCGAACACTGTACTGTACTATGATTTTCTCTGTCATGAGTTATTCATTTGCACTAATACATCTAAAATGATTAGTAAACTGTTTTTAAACACCGTGTTCAACAGTACTACCAAATAACTAACTTCTGTTGTTCTCTGGTGTTTCACTGTCCACTGCGCTACTAAAACATTTGATGCCCTCTCCTGCTACAACCCATATACTGTATACACAGAAACTGGACAAGGAAAGGCACTACCACATCAAAACAACACTGCCAGTCAGGGTAACAGCTTCACAATACCTCCTTAGTAAAATATTTACAAAGTACACCCACCTGTTAACAGATCCCTCCAGACATAAATAAAGTACAGTAACTAGAAATTTTTAACAAGTTATGGTATAGGTGGTCCTTGTTATATGGCAGGGATATATTATAAAATATAACAACTTTTTCCATGCATTTGGTGGTACTGTAAACTGGGGAAAGTGGCAAATTACCTTTAAAGATATGACAGAAACTTAAGTAGCAATACTTCTGTAATTTACCATGGAATTAACAGCAAAAGAGAACATAAAAAAAAAAAGAGGGAAGGGGGAGAGGCATATAACAAGGACTTGCCATACTCACTAATTTGGATGAGAGAAAAACATGGATGGGCCATTAGGACTTGACGTGAAGAGAGAACACCCATTTAAAACAAACTGAATGCTTTTAATACTTGAAAGGCTCACAGAAATATTTCCTTTTGACTAATGGAAAATCAGGGGTATCTCCTATTGCCTACAAATTCAGCGTAACACAGTTCTTACATAAGACACCCAAGCTTTCAATCATAGGATTATGTTAACTCTTCAATCCAATGACACCCACTACTTTATTCTTGCCATCTCCATTCTATTTTATTCAGTACTGAAGAAACTTTTCAAACTGTAGGAATTATAAATTGATGATGATAAAACTGTCTGGTAGTGGCAAGAATAAACCACAGTACTTTTTCACCACACTGAAGTGGTTAAGCAAATCGTTGGTAATGGACTGGTATAACTCCAACTACTGGTGGTAAGCTTGCTAATAGTGTATGCAGTATTCTATAACAAATACTATTTTAACCCCTACAGTCCAATGGCATATCTATTTTGTTCTTGCCCCCCCCAGATGATTTTATTCACCTCAACAAAGACTTCTTGAACAGGAGGGGTTTGATGTAGGTATGTGAAACCCTTTAGTACAAGATGTCTCCCCTCTTGGTATCTCCACATAATTTTTCACATCATGATACTTTTCAAACTTGAAAGGTTAAATATAGCCTTTCTTAATTCTTTCACTACAACAGATATCCCCTCAACTAGAAAAAAAAAAAAAAATCTGCAGATAACAAGAACAAAATGAAGAAATGAATCACTGGAACAAAGGGATCAAATCATAACAGAATAAGAATGTGTAGGCATGTGTCTTCTTTTTATCATACCATATAATATGAACAATTGTCTGATCTGAATGTATCATGGTTTACTACTGCAACTTAATGCCTTCATTTATACACTACACCCAAATAATTTCCTTAACGCTAGTAAAGTAATCCCATCAAGTGGACTTTGGCAGAAGATTCATTTATTTCATCAAAAGGATAATTTCTCCAGAAAGCAGAAAAATACCAGAGAAAAAAATTCAACCACATCCCCAATCACCAGATATTACATTTTTAAATCCATACATATTCTTCACTCTCGCTATCTCCACATGATTTCACTCATTTCAGGGTAGACCTTTTGTTATGAAGGGGTGGCAAAAAGCCACATCTAACTTCTTTGGTTCAAAAAGTCTACCCTACGTTAAATAAAATCACCTGGATGAAGCAGAAAATAAATAATACCTTACTGAAGCCATGGAGTCAACCTCTTCAGTCCAGTGATGTTCTTATTTCATTCTTGCTACCCCCAAATAACTGTACAACATTCAGTCTATGAGAGACATCCTAAACTAGAAGGATTACACATAGCTCTCCCTGACCCCTTCACAACAAAAGGTCTACCCTTGGACAAATATAAGCAGGTGGAGGTTGCAAGTATAATCTAGTAGAATGCATCATGCTGATTAAAGAGGTTGACCCCTTCTCTCCAGTGACGTTTGCTAGCCATTCTTGCTTTCTCCAGACGACTTTACTGATATCTGGAGACTTAAAATTTGAGGGGTTAATCTCTCTGTCTATTGCCAGATGCCTCCATCCCATAAAAGGTGACCATAAACAAATCGCCTCCATGTCGCCCTGATCCTGCCATTTCACTGCCCTCTGTCCAGCTCACACTCCCCCTCTCTCATATATCTCTCCACTCCATCTCATCCTTGGCCTCCCCCTCCCTCCATCTCACTCACATGCACTCTCCTCATTAGTCTCTTGCTCTCCATCCTCTCCACATGGCCAAACCACTTCATTGTATTTCTCCTAACATTTTCAATCACATCAACATCCACACATCAACGCTCCTTCACTTCCTCATTCGTCAGTATGTCTCTCCACGTAACTCCACATGCCCTTCTCAAATAACTCATTTCCACTGCTCTCACTCTTGATTTGTGTCCTTCCAACAAGGTACAAGCCTCACTTTCATAGGTTAGGGTTGGTATCACAATACTTATCATGCAACTCTTTCTTTCCATGCTCACTTCCCTATTTCTTATCACTGCTTGCAAAGAACCAGCAACCCTTCTTCTTTGTTGTACCCTTTCAAGCATTTCATCTTCCAAACATCCATTCTTACTCATCACACTACCCAAGTACTTTAATGCACTCACATTTTCCATGTCCTCATTGTCCAATCTCACTGTACGTTCAGTGACTTCATTTCTCTCAAAGGCCTTAACTTTACTCTTCCCTACATTCACCCTCAGATTCTATTTCTTACACACTCTCCCAAACTCATTCACCAAGCCTTGTAGTTCCCCTTCGTCTTCACTTAACAATGCAGTGTCATCTGCAAACATCTAAGGGGTTAATACAGCTCTTGATTTCTCCCTTCAGTTTGAGTTCTTTCCTAACCTGAACAGCACTGTCAGGATAGCAAGAATAAAATAAATATATCACTGGACTGAAGGGGCTTAGAGTTAATTCTTGTAGTGGAAAAAATCTATCAACATGATCAATGAATGTTCATGATAAACAACTGAAGTATGATATTACAAACTTCTGTACACAAAAAACTATTCATATGTACAGCAATACCGGTATGAACAAGCTAAACACTCAATATACAGTCGGTTTTCACTTGAAGTCTACTGATGCTACCTCAACCCACCGAGTTGTGGGGCATCTTTTTTGCTTTATTCTTGCCACATCCCAACAACTTTTATTCAGCCCAGGGTCAAACTGTTAAAGCTGAAGGGGCTGGATGTAACCTTAATAAACCCTTTCCATTAAAGACTATTCCTAAGTTGCACAATATCATCTGGTAGCAGCAAGAACAAACTAAAACCCACATCACCCACAATCAAGGGGTTGAAGTGAACCATTTTATGTGGTTCATGCGTTTGTTTCATTAATGAAAGGGTGAAAATATAAAAAACACTCAATGTAAGCTTCAAAACAACTTTATAAATAATCAAGCGCAACTTTAAGTGAATAATAAGTCATAAATCATCAACAACACAGCTTTAAATGAAACTAACTGTACATTCACTCATTATTTTGTATAAAACCGGTTTTGAGGTGTATCACTGCACTGAATAATAACAGGAGGTTCGTGTCTAACAACGTGACGGCAGACAACCCCAGAGAGACTAAACAGGGAAACATCTGACACTCTAGTTCCAGGTTTAGTTGTACGAGAATCACCGAGCATAAAACTAAACCCAAGAAGACTTTGGTGCCTTTGTATCATGCCTCTGACTACTACTTTATGTTAAGAATTATACATATCCATTACCCCTTGAGATCCCGAGTGTAAAGATGGATAACTCTGCCAATCTGGATTTTGGTCCACACAACTACAGTCAATGAACACTTAAAATCTTCAATGCACTCTGACAATATATCATTTCATGCGAAACTACACAAAACATGCACATGGTTTATGATTCCAGGAAAAAGAGTTACTTTACTATTACGGAAAAAAAAAAAAAAGAAAAAAAAAAAAAGTGCTCATTAATCAGCACCTAAATAACAAAACACCTTTAAATGGACACCAACAGTATAAGGCCGGGACTACACATGTGAAGTTTAATAGATGTTCTAATATTCTTTGACAAGTTAGTTGTTTACAACTGGGGATGCCAGATTAGTAATTTTATAGTCAGATCTGAAGTACAGTATTTAACTCCATCAGGCAACTTTTTTGTGTGTGTGTGAGGTGGGGGGGTTACCTATATTACATATTAGCAATTTTTTAGATAGATAGCAATTTTAGTTCCTTCCTTGGCAATTTTCAACTAATTTTTTATTAGGCATTTCTAACATTTGATGGCAAGTCCAGTCATCTCCATATCTGATTTGCCTACTGTAATTAATACTACGGAAAAAAAAAAAAAAAAAATTGCACAATAAATTCACGTAAACTTCAAAACAATGCAGAATACGCTTGCATAATTTATATACGTATATATACGTACATACATACATATAGTATATATATATATAAAGTGCTTGTACAGCTTGGGTGGACCAAGATCCACACTGTCAGATTTGCCCAAGTCTTACACTACAGGGTCTCATATTACCCCATGGTATCATTCCCCAAATTGGCTCCTAACACTGGAAGAAAGAATATGGCCACAGGGAGGCGACGGACGATGACAGCAGCAGTGTACCCGGATTATGTGGCTCATGTTCTTAACGCCTGCAATCTGAGGACATATTTTTCCACTTTATTCTCACTACTTTCAGGGGCTTTTGTTTGCTCTGGAGAGAATTTTTAAATTCTGCTATCTGTAGACTACTGTATTCAGCTTTCGAGACTTTTCAAACTGGAGGGGCGAATTTTGCCTTCTTTTAACCCCTTCAGTGAGAGGACTTTCCCAAGCTGAATAACAATCTGGAAGTAGCAAGCATAAACTAAAAATATACATCATCAGATTCTAGGGGTAATCCTAGGATGCAATGACTCATGAACCATTGCAATATACCCTGCACATATACTCTGTAGCATCAAGTTCTCATGTCTTACAATATTATGACTAATGGGACATAACAATACAGCATATGCATAATAAATATTTCTTTAAAAATAATCCCATCTTTATGCATCATCAATAAACATCAATCACTGCAGAAATCAATATTTCTAACAACATTCTAGAAGAGATGCAGTTTAACTACATCACTACAAAACTAACATCTTAATCAACAGTGCTTATGATACCTTGATTTCACAGAGTGTAGCTATACCTGTTTCTGTATTTGGATAGACATTTCATTTCATGAGTCTCAGCATCCTAAGTCTTAAGAACATGAAGTATGCACAGCAACAGAAAGCAAGACATAGTTCTATAATTCTTTTATCACTTTGTGCAATAAAAAACCTCAAGTACACAGGATTCTTGTACTTGAGTCCAGCACCAATTCCTAGAGGTTGCTCAGTACAAACAGTATTGGCTGATGAGACTGAGACATGGTGAATGTAAGAGAAGACGTGGTAACACACATGGCGCTGGGACCACTGCAATAAGGTGATGCCCTGGACCCTCCCGGCAGCCAATCACAGTAAGATGGAGATGTTGATCCTATTCACACCATCATGATGAACCAACATCCATTATCAGTTGGCACGCATAAATGCCCGACCTCTGAAAATGTACCGTATATTTGTGAAGAGGTCTCTCAGTTTATTACTATTGTATTATCAGATTCAGAGTACTGGAGGGGACTTCACATGGTGGCACCAATACATCTAGCACACTCCCTGATTATGAAAAGTCCCTCCTCTCCCCCGTCTCTCTAAATGAGGATAGTGAACTGCTCAAGAAGGGCGACTTTAGCTTGCAGTCCAATGGGTTCATGTTTAGTTTAGCCTGAGGCCAAAACAATAACAAGCAGACTCCTTGTCTTGAGGTTCAACAGCAGTTATGACAAACATGCTACAAACTCTCTCTACCACCACTAATCACCATACTAAGCCATCCTCCATATACTCCATTACTTCCCCTCAATCCTTAATTGTTATGTATGTTTAAACCACCTCACCCTATTTAACTTACTGCCTAAATGACAACTAAGACACTCTGGAATTGTGTTCTCGGCACTGCTAAGTAATTCATGTCTGCTTAGGGAAGCATCACATCATCTATGGACTAATAAAACTTATATGTTACCTCACTGTCTTATGTACAAACTAATTCCATCATCCCCCCTTCTCTCTTAGTAATGTATATCAGTCCCTAAATTATTCACCACTACCATCTTCTTGTAACCTTTTGCTTCTACACAGTTACTATATCCACATCTTGATATCATGTTTCAACACAGGCACAAGTGCAAAGTCATGAAAGATTTCTCCTTCCATGATCACATTCCCATCCCTGATCACTGCCTTCAAAACATGTCACCTTCCGACCTGGCTGGACAATTTCCTTCACATTCTCTTGTACTGAGTGCATGCATTTACATAAATTATTCTCCTTAATGCTAATTAAGTTAGGAGAACAACAGTTAAAAACAATACTTACGATGCAGTCTTTTTCTCTGATGATGATTTGTTTGGTTCTGGCCGCGCTCTGTTAAGAACCTTGAGGAAGTCGCTAGTCTTGGCTCGCATTCTAGTGTGAATATAAGCCTTAGAGCACTTGATGTGATAGTGCAGGTAGTCTCGGAATATGTGAATCAGGTTTATAGTGTTGTCTCTTGCAGTCTTACACGTGTGACGAGGAAATAACACTGTGAAGAAAAAACACATTACTCATGGACTTATGCTGCACAATGTTAACTGAATGATACTCTTAGCAGAGTATACAGACACAGTAGCTACCTATACATGAGGGTGAAGCAAACCTCACCATCCATCACTCACACTGCAAACAACCTCAATGTTCTAGAAATCACGAAGCTCTGGAATTATGACATGTATTAAGCCCAAGCCTTGTATAAGTACAGTACTGTAGACATAAATGAACAGTTAAATGTTATGTAAGAGTATAATAAGCAACAACTGAGATCCTTAAAAAAAAAAAAAAAAAAAAAAAAAAAAAAAAAAGAGAGAGAGAGAGAGAGAGAATGATTATCCGACATGATAACGGCAATGATGGCTGCTGATGATCATTAATGTGTTACAAAAGGAAGACCTGATACTATGAAGATGATGCATTTTTATTTTCTTCTTGCTGTCTCCAAACAATCATATTCAGTTTCAGAAGGACCTTTTGACCTTGAAGGGTTAGAGATAGTATTCATTAACCCCTTCAATAAAATAAATCTTGCAAATGCTGAATTGTTATCTGAAGGTAGCAAGAATAAATTTAAAAATGTGTTAACACTGTGAAGGAGTTAACCATACTTCCCTCTGAGGAGTAGATGGGACTGAGAAACAGAAAAAAACATAAAAGCTACCAACAGACTCCTGTGAAATGGGCAAAACATCCATTCATTCACCATTCATACTTTCAATATTTTTGGTTCCACCTCATAGGCATCCTATTCACATTTTTCTTTAAAAGCTCACTCCACAAATCCCTGCAAGACACAGCATTTATACCCGTCATCATGTAAAAAAGTGTGCACATCCAGTGTAATTAATCCATGAACTTATCATTCCTGTTTTCTTTAAACAATTCCTCCACCCTTACATCTCTAATGAAGCATTAAAAAACATGCCTTTAACATAAAAAAATACTATATCTTTCTAACTTTGTCTCTCAGGTTCAAGTAGTGTTGAGAAGCAGGAGTGCTAGTGGAAAATTCCCAATGTTTCAGACCTTTTCAGTTATTTGTCTGAGTGGCTAGATAGCCTGTTGCTGTGAGCGGAGGTATTTTGTAAAGTTATGCAATAATATTTATTTTCTTTTTCTCTATAACATTTTATGTAGGTGATGTATGTTAAATTAAGTAATTCTATTTCACTTTGTAGGATAAAGAATTTAGAGTGCTACGTAATCGTTTGTTCGCTTGTTTTTGAAGACTCCAACATGCTTGCATGCGTCGGCCTTGGTCGCCTAATGGCGGCTCTCCTTGCTGCTTGATCTTTGGCAGCTTCCCCATTCAGTCCCTCATCCCTGAGGTTACACTCTATGACCTTGTCCCAGGTCTTTTATGGTCTACCTCTTGCAACCCTACCCCTAACATTAACACTTTTCTTGCTCTGCACCCAATTATCATCCACCATCCTCTCCACATGTCCAAACCACCTCAATCTACCTCTCATCACAACACCAATTCACTCCAATCCCATCCTACCCCTCAACTCTTCCATCGTAAACCTAGCCCCCCTAGGCCTCACACTCTGAGACGCGCTGCACATCCACCTAATCATTGTCATTTCCTTATGTTTGAGCCTGTGAATATCCTCTTCCTAAGCCTCACTACCATACAATATTACACTTCTAACACATGCTGCACACAAAAATCCCTTAGCACAGAGGGACAGCCCTCTCAATGTCAGGAGAGGCAACAGCTCCCTGAACTTCTTCCAACCACTCCTCACTCCAGCCACAGAGCTAGCTCCGGCCCCACCTCCAGCACATAACATGTCTCCCAAAAAACTAAACTCTTCCACACACTCCAGAGACTCACCAGCCAGGCCTGACAATCTCCACTGCTCTCCCCGACACACTGCACACATGAAATCAGCATTATCTTGTGGTCTACCTCTAGTACCAATACATCTCTTATGCATCCACCCATCATGGACACTGCACAAGATGGAATTACTTCCCATGCCCTTCTGGCAAATCGCACATGGTTACTCTCCCTCTTCTTTGACAGTACCACTAAGAGCCCTAGATACCATCACTTTTGTTTTATCTGCATTTACTCTTAAGCCCTTGTGCTCCACACCATTTCTCCACTTCCTAAATCTTTCCTCCACCTCCCTTTCATTCTCTGCATTTAACACCAAATCATCAGCATACAACATCTCCCATGGGAGTCCATTTCTGAAGTCAGGTGAGAGGGATCCAAGTACCATGATAAACAACAAAGGGTTCAAAACTGACCCCTGGTGCACACGAACATTCACGGAAAACTCATCACTCAAATCTTCATTCACCCTTCCCTCGGTGCGAGCACCCACATACATGGCTATGACCACCCTACCCAGCCAGTCCTCGATCCTAAGCGGTCTCATTGCCCACTTCACCACCACTCAAAGGACTCTGACAAAGGCCTTTTCCAAATCAATACAAACAATGTACAGTTCCCTTTTCTTTCCTATATACTTTACCTGAAGCTGTCGGACAATGAATATGGCATGAGTGGTCACTTTGCCTGGCATAAACCCAAACTGCATCTCATCAATATTCATTCTTTTTCTCATTATACCTTCTAGAACTCTCTCCATTACCTTCATTATCTGGTTTAAAAGCTTTGTCTCTATAATTTTCTCTTTCCAGGGCATCACCCTTCCTCTTGTACACATTTACAATTAAACTCTTCAATCATCTGGAACAACACACTCATATATAACTGAATTTATTAAGTCAGTGACTAACCTCACTCTCCTATCTCCTGAGGTTTTCAACAATTCAGCAGTCAACCCAGACATATCTGCTGCCTTCTACAAGTGCATCCTGCCTATTGCCCTGCTCACAGCAGATGTATCAATCAAAGGCCAGCTTCTACACCCTCATCCCACCACCAAGTTACTTTATGTCTTGTCCATCCACATACTGAATCAGCACCTCTCAAGAGGTTGCTCTTGAGGGCTCTGTGCTGTTCATTAACACTTCCATCAACATAATGAGGAAAAAAAAAACTTTGGAATATTTTGGGTGTCTCCATCATAGAAAACTATTGTTTCATGGAGTATGTACTATAACAGTCAAGTATTGAGCTAAGTTATAAAAGGATGGGGGACAGAACTGAGGAGTTGCAGATTAGTTTTACTTGTAGCCTTGCAAAGTTAGTGTGGCTCCGGTACTTGTGAAATCAGTGAAGTGTAGTTCGCAAGCATGCAGTGTAATTACTTGGTTAATAAAGACAATGAATGTGAGAAGCCTATGCCTGAGCTGATCTTGCGTGTACATTGAAAGGCTGACCCTACAAAGAATGATTCACTGTGTGACATCCTTCCTATACTGAGCTACTGCTGTTGGAGCCTGTGGCAGTGTGAGACAAGGACATAACAATAGGTTTCTCCATTACGAACATTAATTACAATAACAAACGAGTAAGCACACATTCATCTTATACTATGCATCTTGTAATGCAAATAAATACAAAAACCTACCAAAAGTAACATATCCAATATTTTCTCCTTGTCTGGCCTCTGTATCCTGAAGTTCTAATGGAGGTTCCTTGTGAGAGAACAGGACGTGAGGCGCTGTAAAGGAGCATGAAATATGGTCAGAGGGCAGTTCTTGGTTGAAATAAAATGCATATTAACATGTTAGTTTCTCTTCAAGATCTATCTATTTATCAATAGCCCGACACCCTAATCCAGCAAAGGGTGGCCGCAGGCAAAACGCCTCCAAGTCGCTCTGTCACCCACCATTGGACTGTCCTCCCCCCAACTCACTCCCCCCCCCTCCCTCATATACTTCAAGATGCCTACCCGGTACAGTATTTTTCTAAGTTCACACTAATCCCTTCCAAATCTATCTATCTACCTACTGCCAGAAGCCTTAATCCTGTACGGGGTGGCCACAAACAAATCGCCTCCACGTCGCCCTGTCCCCCGCCATTTCACTGCCCTGCTCCCAACTCACATCTCCCTCCCTCATAAACCTCTCCACTCCTTCCCTCCATCTCATCCTCGGCCTCCCCCTCCCTCTCCCCTCTTCTACCTCACTCACATACACTCTCCTCATCAGTCTCTCACCCTCCATCCTCTACACATGGCCAAACCACCTCAGTGTATTCCTCCTAACACTTCCTATCACATCCACATCCACACCACAATGCTCCTTTATATCCTTATTTGTCAGCCTGTCTCTCCAAGTGACTCCACAGGTTCTTCTTAAATAAATCATTTCCACTGCTCTCACTCTTGACTTGTGTTCTTCCAACAACATCCAAGCTTCACTTCCATACGTTAGAGTTGGTATCACAATACTGTCATGTAGTAACTTTTTCACTTTCATGCTCATTTCCCTGTTCCTTACCACTGCTTTCAAGGAACCAGCAACCTTTCTTCCTTGTTGTACCCTTTCAAGCATTTCACCCTCCACACTTCCATCCTTACTCATCACACTCCCCAAGTACTTAAACGTACTCACATTTTCCATTTCCTCACCATCCAACCGCACTGTACATTTACTGACTTCACCTCTCTCAAAGACCATAACTTTACTCTTCCCTATTCATCTTTATATTCCGTTTCTTACAATCTCTCCCAAACTCATTCACCAAGCCTTGCAGCTCCCTTTCATCTTCACTTAACAACACAGTATCATCTGCAAACAACAGTACAGGGAGTTTCCGAAAACTACCCTCTCTCACTAGGGCCACTCCAACATCCAATGCCCTACCTTGTACCTCTTTTATTACCCCATCATCCATGTAGAGATTGAACAACCATGGAGACATGACACATCCCCATTTCAACCCAACCTTCAAAGAGAAAAATTCACTCAGTTCACCAAATCCTCTGTGCTAATTAAAAGCACAATAAATACACACTTACCATTAAAAAAGGCAGTAAACTGCATGAAAAAAAAAAAAAAAACTCACCAGTCTGACTACCTCTCTTCCCTTCTTTAAATTCTTGCATGAATACTTTGCCAATGATGACATCATCAGGATCCTTGAAGATTGTACTAAACACAACAGTCACTCTGTCTGCCTTTGCTTCAACATACCTAAAACAATACAAACAAAAACTTCCTCAAAAAAAGGAATACAAATTATGGACAAAATGTTTAATGTGAATGAGAAATGTACTAAGTATTGTGTGTACATCCAACAAAAATTACTCGACACCTTTGTGGTGGGATACATTATGACAAACGAACCAAGAAATTTATTGAACACTGCCAGATCCACAAAGTTTCACTTCTACAAAGAATTTCAAAACTCATCACATCCAGGGGTGCTGAATATTTTACTGGTGGGTGCACAAATTTATATATACACCAGCAGAACGATAACGACATGGTAAAATATTGCTATGGACTTAAATGCTGTGGGTAAAATGAAATAAAAATGAAAATGCTAATTGCTACCGTTGTTGCCCATGATTAACCCCTTGAGGCACAGGCATACTTTCCCATAGTAGCTACTGAATTCAATAAAGACAAAAATTTAGTTCCATTCACATTACTTCCACACCAATGCTTCAGAAGCTTTAAAAATGTCCCACACTGCAAGCACTGTGACTCAATCTTAATGTGGTGTGATAATCTGACACTCAGAGCAAGAAAATTTGTTAAGGGTTCGATTACAGGATACATCAGCACTATGAGAGATGATGTATAAACATTCAAGATCAATGCAAACAGCTTTACATGCATTTGCAAAACTGAACTGTTACCAAGGCCCTAACTTTCACTAAAATATTGCACATTGCTATATTGGTCCATCCCTCCACCATCCAATGCTATACCGGTACTGGTTATCATAAATATTCAAATACTTCAAAACCTACACAACTGGAAGCTGGACTTACATTGTCTCTTCATCTCTATAGTGGATAATAGCCTTTTTCTGTCCCTCCAAGCCCTGCTCCTGGAACTCGAAGTACTTCTGAAAGACGGAGGCAAAACAATTCCTCTTGAGCAGGCCAATCTGCTTGACAAGACCCTGCCAGTCGTCAGGGAGCCTCTCCATGTCCACCAAGAGGGAGACATTGAAGCCAGACTCTGGCTCCGGCATGAGGAAGTCTCCATACACTTGCTGTATCAACTCCCCCGCACCATGTTCCTCTAGTTCCTTGTAGAACTTCAGAGAGATGCTCACCTAAGGGAGTGAAATTGATTTATTGTAAACAAATAGCAAAGAGTTCTATGCCCAATCCAAATCAACTACTGGTATATAAAAATTCAACAAGGCCTAAACCTAAATCACAAAAGCTAAACATATTGTTATGCACAATGCCTAACATGAAAATTCATTCAAGGTCTTAAATGTCTGGATCAAGTAACCTAGCCCCTGTGTCCCCGATGAGTTGTTAAAGGTGACATAGCTAAAGCCAGAAAAAAAATGTATGGTATGATATTATTAATATATTATCATTTTCATCTTCATATCACTGCAAAGTATCATATCTGATACGCTCACAGAGAAATACCGGTACATGGCTATGTGCAATACTACTTAGTAATGAACATGAGTGTTGTGATGATGAAAAAACTCACCCGTATTTTTGTCTTGTCTCCATTAAGATTAGACACATGGTAGAGCACACTGTCAAAGTCTGCTATGGTTACATCTATGGACTCTGCTTTGTTACTGAAAAGGTAAATCAAAACATTTTTATGGTACATGTAGAAGTATATTAATATCAAAGAGACTGCAGTGGTACCTGCTGTATTATACATAGCTAACACAATAACTGCAAACACCAGAAAATTAAGCTACCTATATGTACAGTATTAATTTCTTCTTATTTATAATAGGTTTTAGGGTATATATAGAGATTCCATGGTCACTGATTTACTCATGGAAAAGGGTCTCAAATAATATGATAATGATATCTAAAAAAAGTAAAATCATGTGAGGAAAAGAAGTTCTGAAGAAAGAAACAGCTGCTATTTAGCCTACCCTATCCTTCAGCCTATGGACATTATTATTCTCTTTTGACTACCTTAACACCAAACCATTCTATTCAGCTAGGTAAAGCTGTCCCTGAGCTGATGGGGATAACAACAACTGTAGCTAACAACTAATATAATATATGGACGGAAAGGTAAGTGAGAACACTAAGGGAAAAGTACCGGTACCTCTTGTTCAGATTAGACTAATATTTTGAAAGGGGGCTAGTGGGCTAAGAAGTCAAGAAGACAATGAAAAACACTCCTTGAGCCCAATAATATTAGCCTCTTGAATCAGGTAGCCTAAAGCTATTATGTATCTTATTTTTGATACTTTCATGCAATATTACCACAGAGTTAGTCCACACAGGCAAGGCTACTTGTTTTGACGAGGTCATAATGAAGGCTATATTTGATTCTTTCAGTGGCAATCTTTCCTGAGTTGAATAGAATTGTCTGAAGATGCTGAAGACTACCATTTTGCTTAACAGGTTACTTTGTGTTTGGAACAATGTTCAATGAGTGAGGGAGACACATCAAGGACTTGAACTGCTGAGACTAGGCAATTTAAAAAAAAAATATTAATGATATAAATGCAGTGAGCAACAGCAACATATAGGAAAGGTTTGGTCTGAAAAGGAAGCAACAGTTAACCCTCTAACACTGGGTGAAATCCCATGGTTTATGCTTGCTGGTACTGGATGATTTAATTCAACTTAAGAAAGACGCTCATAATGGAGGCTTCCGTGCCTGATCCTTCCAATCTGAAAAGCCTATCCTAACATGAATGAAATCACCATGAGAGGGCAGCAAAAAATTCCAGTAGTGATACGGAGCAAACGTCATCTAACTGATGAGGTTACGCACAGAGCAGATTAGATGGTATGGTATGTATAAGTGGATAAAATGAATGTAAACTAATTAACAAAGGGCTCTGAAAATGTGGTAGCAGTACCATAACTGCTAATAGTACCATACTGTGCTGCAATGTAAGTGGAAGTCTTCCACTAATGCATAAGAGGAGTTCAACAATATGAATGCAAAGTGGGTACGGGAGAAAGAGAGGATGAAAATGCTACAGTACGGTACAGTATGTCTAAACAGTACTGTATCCTGAAGAGATTTCCATCGTGTCAAGACCCTAGAATGTGCAAGACCAAAAGCTATGGTAGATCAGGGCTGAACTAGTTCTTGAGCTTAACATAAATACTAAGTTTTAAGACTTTAGAATGTTGTACAGTATTCAGTAAACAGAACTTCATTCAATGAAAACCAAATTTGTTCAGAGCCACAAAGTCACAGTACAGTATCTAACTACTACCGTACCAGTATTACAGTAGTTACAAAATAAAGGATTAGCATTTAGGCTCTTTAGTATACTTTCTGACTATTCCTTTTTCAAAACAGTATACCAGTGTACTCTTATGATACCGGTAATTTTCATTTACAGTAGGCCCTACTTGAGTAGAGCTCAATGAATGCATATCCAGTATCATCATGACATTGTGATGAAAGAAATACAACAAGCTACTGCATACCGTACGTTACAGTGCCAGTACATTACCAGATATATCCTATGAATTAAATTTTAAAACTTAACAAACACAAGTCATTTTGATCTGGCTAGAATATGATCAAAATTTTGAATAAATCAACACTAAACACTGGATGAAATAATCTTACAAGACTTTCATCGCACACCTGCCTGCATTAGTATCATCATAAATGGCACCATGTTATTATAGCTGCCACTATCACAGGCCAGCTGATTCATTACTAAGAAAATGACTCTAAATTTACAGTACCATACTTAATAAGATAGCCAAAAATAATTATGGTAACTGAGATGCTGTTCACAGATGAAAGGGCAGTGGATGTCTTCAGGTATACTTTCATCATCTCCCTCCTTGTTAGAACAACAGCCACAGGTCTATTGGTCACTTGAGAATAGACTACAGAGGATAGAGTACTAAACTCAAATCACTAAGAGAGGTCTCCCATAACTGAACACAATCACAACACTGTCTGGCATTAGCACCAATAGCTACAGTTAATACAGCATCACCATGCCGTGAGAGGTTAGTGATGACTATGGTACCTCTAGATCCAATGTTCTCAAAGGACTCTTCAACACTGGATAACTAACAGGGGTTAAGGTAGCAAAATATGGTTACACATTACAGTTTTGTTCACTAATGATACTGCCTGTAAGGTATTAAAGTGGCAATGTTAACCTCCTTCAGCACACTGACATCTGGTGCTGGATAGGACACCTTCATGTGGTATGCTGAAATAACCAGGTGGCTAACTGCCAGATTATACAATATCCTCCATTTACTACCCTATTCCCCCAAAAGGAGGATGATGGAGTGCAGACAGGGGTGGGAGGAGGGGGAAACTTCAGTCTGTAGTTCTCTGGGTCACATATCACATAGACTTGGAGCTAGGCTATGACTACAAATACTTGTACTATTATTGCTACAATGATACCTTCAGCATTTTATTCTTACTACCACCCGCTTATATTACTCAGCATAGAAGTGATTTCTTCTAATGATGGGGTCAGAAGGACTCTTAATTAACCCTTTCAGTGCAATAATGCCTCATAGTTTACTTTTGCTAATGCCAGATGACTATTCAAATTGGGAAACTGTTGTCGTTACAAATGGGTTAAATAACACCCAGATTTGATCTAACAAAAGCAGTTCAACTTAGGGGTACATAACCTTACTACTGATATCTAACAATGGGAATGATCAAGGACTAGCACAGTAGAGTCAAAATATTATAAAACGTACTATGGCATGTAATACTGCACTATTATTTTTTCTTTTTTAAACAGGCTCCAACATGCTTGCATGTGTTGGCCTTGGTCACCCAAAGGCGGCTCTCCATGGTGCTCGATCTCTGCCGCCAGCCTCCCTATTCAGTCCCTTATCCCTGAAGTCACACTCTATGACCTTGTCCCAGATCTTCTTCGGTCTGCCTCTTGAAACCCTGCCACCAACGTTCACACTTCCCACTTTCTGCCCTCAATTGTCATCCCCCATCCTCTACACATGCCCAAACCAACTAAATCTACCTTTCCTCATCACAACACCAATTCACTCCAGACCAAACCTTCCTCTTAACTCTTCCATCGTACACCTTGCCCCTCCAGGCCTTGCATTAAAAGACGCACTGCACATCCACCTAATCGTTATCATTTCTGTACCAGTATGTTTGGGCCTGCAAATATCCTCTTCCTTTACTACCCAAGTCTCATTACCATACAGCATTACATTCCCTACCACATGCCACATACAAAGATCCCTTAGCATGGAGTGACAGCCCTCTTAATGTCAGGAAAAGAAACAGTTCTCTGAACTTCTTCCAACCACTCCTCACCCAAGCCACAGAGCTCAAGTCCCCTTCAAACACATCCCCAAAATAACATACGGTACGGTAACTCCTCCACACACTCAAGAGATTCACCAGCAAGATCAATCCTTTCACACCTGACAATCTCTACCTTCTCTTCCCAACACACCGAACACACAAAAGCAGCATTAGACCACATAAAAAAAAAAAAAAAAAAAAAAAAAAAATTACTTGTTATAGTGTCCCCGCCTGACGGTGAAAATGATCCCGACTCTCATTAAAAAAAAATTCTTTATTAAAAAATTAGAAAAAAAATAAATAAATAAATAAATAAATAAAAATACAGCAAAATGTGAGAATTCAAACAAAGGATTCAACAAGATGTTCATGTTTTTGTCTCTTCTTAGCTTCATATACAGTTTCCATGGCCTTTCATACTTCCCTACCATACCACATGGCTATGAATGTATACCATGGATGTCTTTTGCATATCCTGGTTTTATATATACCGGTATATATATATAAAATCACCTGCCCAAACGTGAAAAAATGAAGTAGCCGGACAATAAACAAGTACAGTATATAATTTTTATGTGGTCATATCTCATGGTCAACCTCTGATACAACTACATCTCATATGCACCCACTTATCATAAACACTAGACAAGATGGAGTTACTATCCAAACCTTTGAGGCAAATCTCTATCCTTTATCTATTTCCTTCTCCCACTGCCACACCCATTCCCACACCAGTAGACTGAGCAAGATCTGCAACACATAAGGTAGCACCTTGTTTTTTGTGGAATCATATTTACAGACCACCCTGTATATACTCATATACAGAGGATAAGTTGGCCTCACTTTGTTGGGCTAAGTTGGTTGTGAATGAGCAAGGTTAATAGTGGGTCAAACTAACCTATTACCCATACCTTACATATTCTGTAAACAAAATACATATTATTCAGTGGTGACCTCAAATTTCACAGAGAACTTTTATACACTTGGAGGTACTGGCCACCTACAAGGGTCCAGGATAACCATAAAAACATGTAAAAGCTTCAGCTGTTCATATGTCACATGGAAATGAAAAAGTAATAATAGAAAGAGAATAATGTAAAAATATACACATAATCTTGCACTGATAAAGTGAAATTAACACTGTACATCTCTGGTTAGTAACTATTAAAGTCCATAAAAGGCATGACAAATCCTAAATATGTTGGCACACATCAAAGTTCAAAATTTTCTTAGCTGAACCTCTTCATCCACAAAGAACAAAATTTGCAGGTGTGCACAAACTCATTTTCGACCATCACACTTCTGCAGTTAGTATTGTTTAAAATTTTCACGGCACTGGTATAACATCAAATTTGCCAACACAACAACATAACAGCTTGGTGTACAAGTGTGTATAGTTTTCCCAATATTTAAAATAAGGCAAAACCATTACAATAAATAGATAGTGAACATCAAAAGCAATACCAATCAGCACTGCAAATGAGAACAAATCATCTTCTGCAATATTTTCTGTTAGCTTGTTTCAGCTGATGATTCACACAGGTCCTCCACCCATACGAGTCGGGTATGCGGGAATTCCTAGCAATGTGACGGGCTCCTGTGGCAAATACCGTGTTAGATGGTAAGAATTATCACTGTGGCACTGTGTACTATGACGACCTGCATGTGTGGACCGTCTTGCCCCCCGCACACACACCGCTGACAGGTCGTCTTGGAGGGGCGGCAGACGACCCAATCTTCCACCGGTTTCATTTTCCAAACACTATATTTCCCCCCTCCACTTACCCATTTAAAGAGTTTCTAATCTTCACTGTTAGCGTTTCCTCGAGAATTCTGTTATTAATTTCTAAGAGGATCATGGTGCTAAGGTCATGAGGGTTAGAGTAGAGGCGGAGTGGAGGTGTGGAGGTGGCGAGCAAGGGCGTCACTCAGCGAAGTTGATAACACACTCCAGATACCCGGCCACTTCCGCCGCTCCCGCTCTTCTCAAACAGCCCCGCCCCGTTCTGTTTAGTAATATATTTCAATATAAAAATTCCTGGATGGATATAAGGATTATGTCAGTCAATTAAAAGCCCACAGATGTAATATGAATTTATTCATTTTGATATAATATAAGGGTCACGTTCCAATAATATTTCAAATGTAAACATCTATCTTGCAAGTTCATTTTCAACTGTCAATTTCGACATATAAATGAGTTATTTGATTATAACAATTTATATTTCAATATTTTCAAGGTATCATACTAGAAATAACAGATAAGCCGAAAAATAAGAACTGTCAATGTCGATATTTAGGAGTTTCTTTTCCAACATGGAAAATAATTACCATTATGCGAATATATTGTTTGTAAATTCTTATATTAAAAAATCATAAGACAAATTTTTCTCGTTCGAACCTACTTTATAAAATAAAGTACTTCTCCTGAAATTACTTTTTTCCGAGGAGGGTAACTTGTTCCAGCAGCGACGACTAAGAGAAAGACGGACGGTCAGATGAAAGGTTTACAATTATTCGATGTGTGCTATGAAATCCTGAAAATAAATCTTCATGTCTGTTATATAGTATAAGCGTGTGTGGCTCCACAGTAAATATATAACCAGGATGGCTGCCAGAGAGAAGAAGGTGGACGAGACGAGCTATGAGGTAGGTTGAACTGTCAGAGTGACCTTATTTGTTTACGTTTTCACTGACAACAAAGATGGGCAGTAGCACCCTCGCCTTCATTATAAAAGTTCTTCTTACCCTCTCATAATTTCATACAGCCTCTCTGGTGTGTATGATCAGGTAGTAGGAGTATACATAATACCTGTAACACATAAAAGGCTATGCTCTGCTGATTCTGGTAATTGTGGCTGGGGTTATTGTTAAAGGGTTAAGGGCAGTCTTGATTTTCTGGTCGTTCAGCAGAAACTGTACTATTCGGGTTGTGTTTAAGGTATGATTCACAGCAGGTATTCTGTATACCCTATCACATGTAAGCAGTTTAAGGTGGTGATTGACTACGGAAGTGAAAAACTTCCTTACTGATAGTGAGGCTTGTTATTAACTAATGTGCAAATGCAAAGCCTTATATGGTAAATAGTGGATGAAATACGAGTCAGTTTAACAAAATCATCGGGCACTAGCCAATTAATATTATATACTTCCATTAGTGAAAGGCTAATGGAGACCAAGTAAATTCCTTGGGGAATGTTGAGCTACTCCTAAGAGGAATACAGAAATATTATCTGGCAGTAGGCAGAACAGAATAGCTCAGATATTTTCTGCCTCCTGAAAGGTACTGAGTTTCATACTTTCAGATGGTATTAGCATTGTGTAGTACTGTACAGTATATGGAGAACATTGGCAGATATGAAGTACAGTATCCATAGATATGGAGTGTCATTAGTAGTTCAACAATTAGACTTTGGGAAGTTTATCCTGAGCAAATTGTGGTAAACATACAACTTAATTTGAGCAGCAGACATACCTTACCAGTGTACTTCCCATTTTCCCTGGTTTTCTATCCATCCATCCATCATCCAGTCCTATGCTGCCCCATGAGGAGTGTAGGAGGCAGGGGCCAGACAAGTTGGTCCTGACATTTAAGATGAGAGTTACCAGCCTCACTCATCTTTAAGTGGCATTACATGAGCAATAATCCCCAATCATTCCTTGGATATAAACCTACACAGGCTCAATCCAATCGGAACGCTTTAATTACCCACTAAACCACCATGTGTGATAGTTTGGTTATATGGTTACCACCCAGTGTACTAAATGGTTTCCTGGTATACAGGAAATCATTTATATTTTTGTAATAATTTTTGTGATGTGAAATAATTGTTTACTGCTAATTTTCTTTCCCTGTTGTTTATATCAGTGTCCATTCCAAGTCACTTGTGTTTGTTTTTTAAGTGTAATGGCAGACTTTCTAAAAACTACTCAAATCAACCAAAATTTGTTATTAAAGCTGTACTAGCCTAAGCTTATGTATTCATAAACTAGACTAACTTAACCCTAAAAAATTATCCTAACCTAACCAAAAATAACCTAACTCAACCAGTCTGACCAAACCTAACCTAACCTAGCCAGTGGTAACTTAGCTAAATGCACCGAAATGGAAAACCAAATGAATTTTGGTAAAGTTGTATAGCTTTTAGGACCGTAAGTGTCCGCCATTGCGTTCAAGGAACGAGATGCCGGGAAAACAAAACGTAAATGAAAACAACAAGGAAAGAAATTATCATGAAACAATAGTTTACCAGGTATTATTTATAAAGGCTCCAACATGCTTGCATGTGTGTTACTGCCATAAAAATTATCATAAAAAAATATGGAAAGTATACTGTAATACCATAATAAGAAGTGAACTGGTAAGGTCTCTCTGTTCCTTAAACTAAACTGTACATTTACCCAGAATAGATGTTACATTTACAAATAATAGATGTAATCCCCAGAGGTTTAAGGGTTACATAATGATAGCTTCTTAACCCTCACACCTTGACAAGTTTCCCAGTGGCAGGTAAAATAATCTGGCATTAAGCACTGTAGGCAGAGTAAAAAGAAAAATATGGTTCGTTGTTCCCCAACATTTTAAGGGTTAATTTGAAAGAGGATACAATATTTGACTGGGTTACTCAGCATAGCTAACAGAAATTAACTGACCGGTAGCTAGTTGGTTTGTGGGTTAATTGATCTGGAGTTAGTTTATGGTATTGAATGATCTTTATGGAGCTTCACTTGTATTGATGTTCAGGTGAATCCTTTAAGGCTGCTTATCATCACATTTTCTCTGTAGTACTGTAGTTGTCCAGGGTGACAGTGATGCCAGGCAGACAGCTTGCTTCTTATGCTGCTGAAGGTGGCTTGTTGGAATTATCCAATACAACCTAGTGCCATATTTTCACATTTTATTCATATTGCTGTGAGATAATTATTTTTAGTTGTTGGAGGGCCATTAGGTAGTGAACAGGTTATTTAAAGGCTGTACATAACCTCTTCAGCTCAAAGAGTCTATCATAAGCTGCATAAAATTGTGCAGAGATAGTAGGAGTAAAGTGAAATATATAACTTGCTCTGATTGAATGGGTCGAGGGGCTTTTTATCTTTTTTATTTTTTCCTGGAGGTTGTGACAGTGTGGCACCAGGGGAAGTCTGGTGGTGTGGTTAACAGTAGCTATTATTGGTCATTTGGGAGGTTCTTATGGCCAATATTTTATGGCATTACCATTAAACCTTTCAATCCAGTTAGGCCTATGTCTTTTGTATTTTTATGTGTTTTATTAAACTTAAAGATCCCCTTGGTAAGAAGGGGTTAATGAAGGCTTTACTAAACCTGTCCAGTTAAAAAAAAAGTCTCATAATCCAACATTCATAGTCTGAAGATAGTAAGAATGCAATGAAGATACATCATCAAATTGAAGGAGTAAGCACCACCTTGTAAGTTTTCTCTGCCGCCTTAGTCTCAGTTGTTCTTTGGACTTATTTTGCACTATACTGTCATGTCTTCTCTAGCAGACACTGCTTGTGCATTTCTTGTTTCTACATCAATCTAGTGCAACAGTCTCAATAAGTTCTTAGTAGCTAAAGGATATTAACACATGAAAGCATTACATCATCCCTTTCTTGCCCCTTTTAATAAGAACAATGAGAAAAAAGATGGCAGCCTATCAGGACAGAGATTCACAAAACAGCATGTGACAATTTGTCATTTGTTTTCAAGGACAAGCAAAGTGGTGTGCAACTCTCTCTCTCTCTCTCTCTCTGCGTGACAGGGAATTCCTCATTTGTGAATCACAGACCAGAGGTTGAAATGTTATGAAACCTACCATATGAGGTGTAAAACCATGACTACTGATATCATCCCTTGGTACACTGTTATATATACGGTAACTGATTTTGTCAGACCATTAATGATGTTCTGAGACAGTCTGAATATTGTTTTATAAAGATTAAAGAAACAGAGACTTGAAACCAGCAAAAACCGTACCGGTATCTCCCAAAGAGCATCTCCAAGAAACCAGTGAAGAATGACAGACATCTAGAGTAATATACTGTACAGTATTGGAATCCTATTGAATACTGTTTTTATGGAAGATACTGTGGGACATATCTTAATGGATTTTGGAGGCTCCCTGGCACATCTTCTGTATCAATAACAGTTGAATTATTAGCTCTTTATTTATTTATAGAGATTTTTTTATGAGCATAGTTAGCATAAGCAAGAGAATACTAACATGCCAAATGGTATGCAAAAACTAACTGGTAGCTAAGGAAATGCTAGAAAGTCTTCTTAACTCATGAGAAAATACTCCTTGAAAAGAGCTCCTGTTCTGTTGGTTTTGCGTACGACTTGTGCCTAGGGGTCATATGGGTATTGTTGTCATGACCTCTTTCTTATCTGGACATGATCCCAATGGGCTGCAGGGTCTGGTAGGATTACTGTGGTATGGTAGACATACAGAGCAATGAAAATCAAGGCTCCTGATGCTGATGATAACTCCCTGCTTGTGACTTTAGCCCACTGGCATCCCCCTCCCGAACCTCTCAGCCCCACCCTCATCCCATCTCAGTTGTGCTCTCATCAAGTCTCTGCCCCACGCCAGTTGTATCTACTGTTCCTCATGCCATCCACCTCCTCCTCCTCCTCTTCCTGCTTACAGGAGCCATAACTCCACCCCATCCTCATCCTCTATTATTCCACCTCGCCCTTCTCCACCCTGTTCCACCCCATCCTTCTCCATCTGTCCCATCCCAGCCCCCCCTCTCCTTACAGATGCCCTGACCCCACCCCACCTCCCAAGTCTTTACCCACCCCATTTCCCCCATCCCATTCCATCCCTTGAGACAGGTCCACCTCATCCCATTTGCTCCTCAGTCTTACCTCATCCCCCCACCTCCCTACCTGTCCTTACCTACGAACTCCCACTCTAGTCTACCCCACCTCATCCCCTGCACCCCCACCCATCCTATAGGCCCTTGCTTTCTCTCCCACCCGTAACCCTAATTATCCACCTGTGTCTCATTAGTACACATACCTGGCAATTTCTTTATTAGGTGGTTTAGGCCTACCTACGGTTAATGAGGTAAAGATCTGGGTAGAGATGGATAAACAGTGCATGTAATCACTGCCTTATCACACCACACCACACCACTCAGTACCTCCCCACACCACATCACTTACTCCGTCACCACACCAGTCACTCACTGTCTCACTATTATATACCACTCACTACCTCTCCACATCACACCACAATCTGCCTGAATACACCACATCTTATCACTATCTGCTTGAAGACACCACACCACTTTCTGCCCCACCATACCACACCAATCACAACCTCTCCAAACCAGGCCACTCGCTGCCTCAACATACATCTCTCATAGCCTAACCACACTACACCACTCACAGCCTTACCACACTACTTAACTCACAGGCTCCCTACACCAAACCACTCACTACCTCACCACACCACACCACTCAGTGCTTCACCATTACTGATCATACCACATGGTCCCTCACTACGTAATGAGTGATGTGGTTAGGTAGTGGCCTGTATGGTAAGGTAGTGAGTTGCTAGTGTATTTAAGAAGTGTGTGGTGTGATGGGTGATGGAGAGGAAGTGAATGGTGTGATATGGGTATTAGGAAATGAATGGTGAAATGACTGAGTGTTAGGCAGTGAATTGAGCATGATGGTGGTGTGCGAGGAAGTGAGAAGTGGTGAATGATATGGTTATTGGGAAGTGAATTATAAAATGAGTGTGAGGCAGTGAATGGTGCTGAGTATGGCGGTGACAGCGGGGAAGTGAGTGCTGTGGTGAATGGTGTGATGTAGGCTAGTTGTGAGGCAGAGAATACAGTAATGATGTGAGTGATGTGGCAGAGAATAATGATATGAGTGATGGTTGAGGCTGTAAATGGTGTTATGTTACGTGTTACTGCTCTTGTATCGCGTGTCAGAGAAGAATGGACATCTACGCTCAGCTTAGTGCTGGAGAGTAACCCCTTCACGGTGGCACCGATATAACTGGGCGGCTCAAATGCATGGTTATACAAACGTCCTTCAGCTTTCTTATCCCCTGAATGGAGGATAGTAGACTGTCGGAGAAGGGCAACTTAAGCCTGCAGTATACGGGGTTCACACTTTTGATGAACGTAGGGCAACAACAACAACAACCTCTCAAATCACGTAAACAGGAGCCGTATCGGAAGTTAATGCGAGCATCATGACTAGAGAGCTCGGCATCATTGATTTTGTAGATTTTTCGATACAGTGATGGCAAGCAACGTCCGTAACGGTAGTAATGGGGAATTAATTACATAACAAGGAACGGGAAGTTACATAACTGTTTCCGACGCCATAGAAGACCGTATTACCCTTGTCTTTGCGATTTATTATGCCTATTACATCTTGATCTTCTCCTTCATGTATCCAAGAGAATAATGAGATGTACTGTGCAGAATAAATTGCCGAGGAAGAGATGTTTCGAAATCTCCAAAGCCAATTGAATTTTGATCCCATTTCCGATGCTGCTGTGTTAAATAAAATAATCCCGTTTCAGTGATGTGGAAATGCCTGTGAATTTTGGTTAGGTAACTCTTTTATGATCTGGTCTACTCTAGTATCGGTGACAGGTTAATGGTGAATGATTTTTTTTTAACAGACTGAGTTACAGGAGTCTGAATGTTCTTACTTTTGACTCTCACATGGTCGGGACAACTCATTTGTTCAGCTCCAGTGAAAGTCGGACTATTCAGCTGAGAGCTTTTAGAAGTCGGAGGGACAACTGCATGTCATAATATTAGAGTTCTGAATCATCATCGTAATCTTATTTCCCAGTAAGTAATGAGTTGGGTTTGCGTGGCGTGTATGTTGCCTCCTATCGAAGATGGCATTTTTTTCTGTTAGATTCTTGCTGCCATGGGAGTATTTCATGTAGAAATTCATCACGCTTTTGTGTGTTTTTGAAACATTATTCTTTAACCCTTTCAGTACATTGTTTTGTTTTTTCCTTGCCGCGATACGCCTTTTTTATTCTGTTTATTTATTAATACAAGTAATCCTGCCAAGCTTATTTGTAGTAACATGATAGTCCGTTCCTCTCCTTCCCTCTGTTGTTCCTAGTATTTGGGGCAAAGGATGTTTACCTCGTCCCCCCCTTCCCCCAGTTTTGCATACGCCCCTTCCCTGTGACTAACTGGGTGAGTCTGAGGGAGTGGCATGCGCACCCGTGACGTCATCCCACCTGTCTCAATCACTCCTCCCTGATGCTACGGGGAGGCTTGACTTATTCTTAGTGTGTGAGGCCTAATATGATGATGATTATGTCTTCAGGATGCTGGGGGTGTTAAGAAGACCAGTGCCCATAACATCATCATCATCATCATCATCATCATCCTAGGTCTAACCATTTACCCTTCGTGTGACATGGATAGGATTCAGAAGGAGGAACAGGAAGAGGAAAGCGCCTAGCAAGAGAAACATTGAACTTATCACACCCAGATAAATTTAGTGTCATTATTGTAAAACCTCGCTAGTGTTATTTCCGATCAGTGTGTGTGTGTGTGTGTGTGTGTGTGTGTGTGTGTGTGTGTGTGTGTGTGTGTGTGTGTGTGTGTGTGTGTGTGTGTGTGAGAGAGAGAGAGAGAGAGAGAGAGAGAGAGAGAGGTATTATTATTTCCATGATGCAATAATAATTCACTTATCGGGGTAGTGTTGTGCATGCTTCCCTCCGCGACAATCTATCTCTAGGTCACTATTAAAAAAAAAAGAAAAAAAGAAAAAAGAAAAAAGAAACCATACAGAAAATAAGAAAGAAACCTGCCATGCTGAGTTTGACGATACGTGGACTGTGAATGACGGTTTTCGCGTAGTCTTTCTTTTTGTATGAATTTTTGGTAGATGAGGCGCGTGCTATCCTGAGGCTGTGTTAATGGGAAGGGTAGAAGAGGTGGCAGTGGTCTCTCGTAAGGCCATGTTAAACGCTAGTAAGGAAGAAGTGGCAGTGATTCTCCTACAGCCATGTATGTCTAATAGGAGATAAGAAAAGCTAGTAAGGAGGACGTGGCTGTTTCTCCTGTAAAGCCATGTTAATAGGGGCCTTTGTGTCCTGGTGTAGTTAGAGGAGAGAGCTGGAGCCTGGCTAACACCTGGACAACAGCATCCGGGTCCACACATGCACCTGTACCCCCCCTACCATCCCCCTCTCCCTCATCTCTTCACGTCCGCCCTCCCTCCTCCACTGTCACCCTCCCTTAACTCGATTCTCCTCCACACCCTGTGCACAGCGCACGCGCGCACGCACACACACACACACACACACACACACACACACACACACACACACACACACACACACACACACACACACACACACACACACACACACACACACACACACACATTCTTTCCCCCCCTCTCTCTCTCTCTCTCTCTCTCTCTCTCTCCGTTGCAGCCAAACCCCCTGACTAATGCACCCACTCCATAATCTTTTTTTCCCACAGTTATTTTCTCCTTACCACTTTTCCTCACTTAACCATCTCTCAAACAATCTCCACCCCCATGCTCTCTCCCCTCGTCGCGACCAGGCCCCCTCCCCATCTAAACACTCAGCGGTTGTAACCCCTCTTCTCCCTTCTCTTCTACCCTCCTCCCCCGCCACCCACGCCCACATACCTGCCCTTTCTCATTCACCTCTCAGTCAGTTCCCTTCCACCCCCATACTCTCCTTGTTCGCCACACCCCCTTACCATCCACCCACTCTAAACACACCGCAACAGTTGTAACCATCCTCTCCTTCCCCTCACCCCCACACGCTGTTACCCACCCAATAGTCTATTTTCGCTACAGCCACACCTCCCCATCCTTTCATGCTTTTTATTTTTATTTTAAGCTTTCCTCCTCCTCCTCCCCACACACACAGTTGATTACCCATCCCTCACTTGAATCCTCCATATCCCTTACTTTCTCTCCCACTGCCACACCCCTTGCATATCCATCCAATTCTTACACCGCCACAGTTGCAATACGATAGGCCATGGGGGACCAAGGGGGAAGTGGCACGATACAAGGCACAGACAACGGGTAGACGAGTTTCAAAGCTTGGGAGAGAGTCATTCATTAACCTTTTCAGTATAGAAACGTAGCTTTGTTTTGTAAGTCGTGTGATTTTTATTATTATTATTATTATTATTTTGATTTTAGGGGAGACGCATCGCAGTGAAAAACGTTAAATCTGGCCTACTTTAGATCCAGGGTTAACTTCACGGCAGGTTTTGATCAGCGATTGAAAAATACCCGATGGAAGTAAATGTTATGCTTAGAAATGGCAGTGCAGCAGACGAACATCCCTTGCTATTATTGTCATTATGAAGGTATTTCCGGGGAGGGGAGGGGCCTGGGGTATTAATGTCGACGCTCGTCAGGTCATCTGGCCAATCTACTCTTCCTTGGGGCAAAGTTTAAATTGTTCTTGTAATCCTCGAGGAAGGAAAAAAAAAAAAATTGACAAAAGGAATGAACAAAAATTGAAACTGTCTTCTGTACTCCCTTCTGCACTTACTCATATTAATTTCACAGCGTTTCTTATCAAGCCTAATTAATCCCTCAGTTTTATTACCACAAGCATTCACTACACTATCATGAATTAAAAAAAAAAAAGAAGGAAAAGAAAGACGAATATAAACTACAGTATTTCCTTTTAGTATTTTCACAGTGTTATCTCATCAGGCTTAGCTCTTCATTCGCTCACTTTTATCACAAGCGCCCACTCACACTAGCCATTATACATAAATCCGATTCATTAGAGTGCTCGTATATTAGAAATTGTCTTCAAGTTTTGTCTGTTTTATAATTATATCATTAATTTCACAGTGTATCCTATGACAAGTACACACACACACACACACACACACACACACACACACACACACACACACACACACACACACACACACACACACACACAATGCTCATTTGCAGTTACATCTTTTACAGTAAGCGAAGTGCATCACGAACCCCGTGTTCCGTAAGCAAATAGTATCATCTGCAGAGATAAGAATGTTTAGTGCTTAGATTTTCTTATATAAAGTTAGCGAGGTGTGTTTTCGTAAGGAAGAAAAATAAACAGATAAAAAAAGAAACTGTTGATGTAAGAAATTTACGACTCTGATCTATGTAGCATCTTGTACTTTCGTAATCGTTAGCAGATAATAAACACCACGTTGTTCTTCCTAAGTATGTTCTTCCAAGATACGTGTAAATGTTATGGTATGTTTTCTACACCAAACACTAGGTCCATCCTAGAAAAGCTGTACATTGATCTAGGTAATATTACAGCTATGAATCTGAAGCACAGGCGGGCGAAATGGTAGCCTAGAAAGCTCTGATAACTTCTCAGGCACAGGAAACAGAGCGAGAGAGTGGACTTGAGGCTTTTGTTCCTTGTTTTGATCCACAAGTCAAGTAGCTGTGTCTAAGCATACGGCATCTCTCTCTCTCTCTCTCTCTCTCTCTCTCTCTCTCTCTCAACTTACCGACCCATCTGTCAGTCTGTACATACGTATCAGCCTATTTACCTACCTACTTCCCTGCCTGCCTACCTACCTGCCTGCATGCCTTCCTACCTGCCTGCCTGCCTGTCTGCTTTCTGCCTGCCTGCCTGCCTTCCAGTTATTCAGCCAGCCATTCCATCTCCATTCCTACCTGCCTGCCAGCCATCCTGCTTGCCTGCCTGCCTATCGTCCTACCAACCAGCCTGCCTTCCTTTCAATTTCCTGTCCATAACGTAAGAGGGTGTGTCATATTGATCATTCCCTCTCCCCCTATGTTCCCCTCTGCCTGTTACGAGGTTACACACACACACACACACACACACACACACACACACACTAACGGAGAGAGAGAGAGAGAGATTAGAAGCATTCTCTCTCTCTCTCTCTCTCTCTCATGGGGAGTCCCATATGCTCATGACACGCGATGGCCGTGATGGAGGGATGGGTCACACACGCTCTCAGTGACTTCATAACTTTTACCGTCAGGGTCTAGTAATTTTGGTGTGGCTTCGGTTAATCTCTCTCTCTCTCTCTCTCTGACTGGTGAGACTTCTTTCATGTGGTAAAACTGCCAGAATGTCCATATACCTCGATACTATTTAACCAACTGTGATCTTTTCACTATAACTTGGTCTAAAATTGTCATCTCTCCTTCCTGAATGCTCAGTTATAATGCATACTAACATTAGAATAAGGTTAGTCACGATGAAGTGCTATGGAAGAATGTAGAGCCGTAGCACTGGCTTTTTCTGGCACGGAGCTGCATGATGTGAGATGCGACAGGACGAAAATCTTGTCCAGATTAAGGTGAAACAAGAAACCGCAGTATCATCAGTCTTATCTGAAGGTTGTTTACATCTGAAGAAAAGCAGAAAAAACCTTATCTAAATAATTGGATGTCACTTAGATTGCTTGAAATATTATCCGTTTATATACGAAAGCTTAGAAGTGTTGTTATTTCTGTGTCTGGGTCATATAAGCTGAAGGGTCTGTGGCACAGAGGGGTGTGTCCATCATCCGACACTTCTCTCGTATCGCCACAATCAGTCACCTTATCACATGACAGTCACTGTATCCGTCGTCCATTTGTCACCATCCAGTGCCACGAAGCTGTATCTTGCTGGTTTATTTCCTTTAACCCTCCGGCCTGTATTCTCATACGGAGCTCACTAATACCTCTTTCTTTGCGATTTATTTTGCATATTACACCTTAATAGTCTCTTGTATTTATTCTTTTGTATTATCGACTTGGATTGCATATGTAAACTGCAAGTAATTATTAACACGGCACTTGTAGAATTAAACTGGCAAGGAAAAGGTGTTGGGAGCTTCCTTATCCGACGGGAATAAATATGATGGTTTTGTGTATCAAGTTATACATGAATTTTGATGTCTTGAGTAGTGGGTGACTGATGTTGATGTTATTCTTTAGTTCTTAACTTACAAAATTTGAAGGTTCTTTAGTTCTTAGTTTACAAAATTTGAAGGTTACGTTGTCTGGTGAATGATGGTGTAGCTCAATTCCTGAATATGTATCGATGAATGTTTATTAGCAATTAGGAAGGCTTGATTGGGGAGTAGATGAAGCTAGGACGCTTTTATACTCGGCGCTCTGTTGAAAGCTCCGCGACATTTACGTGCTTTTACTTGCTCCTGTTTACGACCCTTCTTATCCAGAATAGCACTATGATGATGATGATGGTGGTGGTAGTCCTGCACGGTGTACCTGGAGCGTAAATGATGATAATGAGGACGATATTGATGGTGACATGGCGTAACCGCAGATGTAAATGATGATAAAAGAGGATGTTTTTGCTTGGTGTAGCTGCCGATGTTAATGATGAAAATATCCATGCTCTGTACACATGTCGTTAGTGAGGGTGGCTTGTTGTGAGTGTTTGTGCGTCTCATGTATGCTAGTGGCAGTGAATAATGAGTGTATAATTGCCCTTTGGGAGAGTTGCGTCGCCATGACAACCACGGCCCTGCTCATTCTCTCTGTTGACGCAGTTGATTCGCTGTACTCGCGTTGCAGGGTACAATATGTGACTTATGAAAACGTGTAACTTTCCCAGATTTTCGTCCTTTCCTACTTATTTCACGCAGCCCGGTGACAAAAAACTCACGGCACTACATCCTTTTCATAACTTCTTCGTGACTAGCACCATATCCTAGTGTTAATCTAGTGTTACAGATCAACATTCTTTAACACTGTAGTTAGGAGTACAAAGAGTATAGTTTAGACGTATGCATATTTATAAGTCCTATCGATGCTGTAATGTGTAGATGTATTTAAGAATGATAAACAGGGTAACTCTTGGTTTTGTTCGGGAGAGAGAAATCCTAACGACTTAAAAATGATTCTGAGTGACAATTTTCCCGTGGTTAACTTGCTCGCTAATTCAGGTATCTCTTCAACTACCATAATTAAATCGTGAGAAAATCATCACTGAAGGAGTTGGTAGTTTGGATGGAGAGAGAGAGAGAGAGAGAGAGAGAGAGAGAGTGAGTGTCCCCCAAACACTCCACCCACATCACCACCACCATCATCACTTGATACCACATTACTCTACCAGGCCTCCTATGGTGACATGATACTGTACACACACACACACACACACACACACACACACACACACACACACACACACACACACACACACACACACACACACACACACCCTATTCATTCCCACTTACTGACCATCTCGCTCACTCTAACTCATATACAGTGGTGAGAGAGAGAGAGAGAGAGAGAGAGAGAGAGAGAGAGAGTTTTGTTTACGCTGAGGGTCTATAATTAGGACATAATGAGTAAGGGCGTGTCCGGTTGCCGGGTATTATGTTGCTCGCTAATAACGCCTCTCTCTCTCTCTCTCTCTCTCTCTCCCCATACGTATCTCATCATCATCATCGTCACCTAAACCAGCGAACACAAAAAGTCTCCAGTTTTGATCTCTTTAAACAGGACTCAGTTATTATCATCATCATCATCATCATCATCATCATCCCTATCATTTTACCAACTTTTATCCGACGCCCTTAGTTTGCATTAGGTGTCTTTCTTTATCGATAATTAAGAAACCACAGTTATAAGATACGTTGATGAAGAAATAAGGCATGTTCAGGAAAGACTATGAAGGAAGAAGAAGAGACTAGTTGGCATGTGGTGTGGTGGGGTGGATGATGTGGCCTTGAGATGTACAGTTAGGTCTTTAGGCGATGCATGGGTAGGGGGAGAGAGCGACACAGACGGATACATAGATGGCACAGACCTTATGATCCTTGTGGAGTGATGAGGCCTTAATGGTGACAGCAAGGGAAGATTTATCCTCTGATCTCAGAAGCTCGATAGATAAATAGGTAGACATTATGAGAGAGAGAGAGAGAGAGAGAGAGAGAGAGAGAGAGAGAGAGAGAGAGAGAGAGATTTAGTTACACGAAGCGTCTGTATAGTAATTATGATGGCGATGAATTGTAATCCTTGAGGAGAGAGAGAGAGAGAGAGAGAGAGGAAGTGTTATCTCGAAATGTGGCACGTTGCCTGTTGATTCAGTGAATTGTGATCTTTATATACCCACTGATAAGGCACCATATACCGTACTCCTAGGTTCAGAAAGCTCCCCAGAATATTTTCCTTATTATTATTATTATTATTGCATATGACATGTTGGAGGCTAATATGGGCGGATGTTTTCATCTGATGGAACTACTACTCCCTACAATCGAATTCTGAGCCCTGGTTGCATGGAATTCGAAGAGCTTTAGTTATGAGGTAAGAATGTGCCTTCTTGCTTGCCAGTTAAATAAATCCTCCAGTCTGACTACACTAAACCATCAACTGAGCTAAAGGGGGTCAGTGGTCTTGGCGAGGCTAGAGTAAATGCGTTATGATCATTTGGTATATAAGATAGTTTGCTATAGATTTAGCCTTGTCACTCCCAGCTGCCTCCCGTAAGCTAAATATAACTGTAGCTTTAGCATGACTTTAGTGCTTAAGACACGCTGGTATTCAGAATTTTCAAGGGTGATTCGGAAATTATATCTGAAAAAAAAAAAGAAAGTGCACTGGAATCCGGGAAGTCCTGAGAATACAAAATAAAATGTGTATGCCTTGTTACGGGCTCTATTCAACTCTTCTAAATTCTGGTACAGTTTTCATTACTTGTCTTTCTCACCGTCTCTGGCCTCCTTTATTAGACGCAGTGTTTCTAGGCATCAGGAAATGGATGATCTTGACTTTGGTTTTCTTCTCTCAAGTTACTTTAGAAGTGAAAAGTTTTGCAGGCACGTGAACTTTGAATCCTTACTCGCACAAGATGGTCATTCCTAAGTATATTTGTTTTTCGCAGGTGAGTGTTGGTGCGGAAATGGAGTGTGAGGAAGCGACTACAGCGATACGTAAGTGTATAAGATAAAATTATATTCCCATACTGCAGAGGGTTCAAGTCAGGCCGAAGCTGTTTACATTAACCTCTTTTAATACGATAACGTGCTTTTACTTTATCCTTGCCATCTCCAGACGACTTTATTGAAGGTACAAGAAATCGCTGGATACAAAGTTGTTAATAGTGGCTGTATCTAACCCCTCTAGTTCGAAAAACGCATCGTAATCTGAAGAAAATCGTCCGGAGATAGCAAGAATATAATAAATAAAAACATGATTCAGTATTTTAGTGTGTGGATATAATTTTTTCCATTTCCCTTTGACCTTTTCTGCCTTCTGGGTGTGAAAGTGAACACTCGTTAATCTCCGCTCTTTACACAGCCGTAAGGGGTTGGAGTTGGGGTCTTTACGGTACAGTGAAAGAGGTTGTAAAATTGTGTGTGTGTGTGTGTGTGTGTGTGTGTGTGTGTGTGTGTGTGTGTGTGTGTGTGAGAGAGAGAGAGAGAGAGAGAGAGAGAGAGAGAGAGAGAGAGAGAGAGAATATAATTTGGAATAGGCATCTACCTAATTATCATACAGCTGTTAGTCAATGAAAATACTGTGCAATAATAGAAGTACAGTATGGCTTCCGTTGCTCTTTTATTGGTCACTATTTTTTTATGAGTTTAGCCTTCAGTGCGATAACTTCTTTAAATTTTTATAATTTTCCCGTTCATTCAGACGATTTTATTAAGCTTGTAGGGTGGAAGGTAATGAAGACACTATTTCAACCCCACTAGGTCGAAAAGGTATTGATTGTAGGAATTCTCTCAGTCTGAATCAAATCGTGTGGTGTTTTGTTCATGCTAACTCCAGACGATTTTACTCAGCCTAGGGTAGACTTTTCAAACTGAAAGGATTAGATATAGCCTTGAAGCCTCCATTAATCCCTTCACTACAGCGGGGCTCCTAAAAAAAAAAAAAATAATAATAAGTCTGGTACCAACAGTAGAAAAGAAAAAGCCACAGACAACCCATCCGCGGGAAAAAACTACAAAAAGACCTATATTGGCTAAAAATGAACTACAAAAGAGACGACCATTGGCTAAAAATTAAAAATAAATAACTAAATATATCTGTCCTTAAACTGGATAAATATGTATTGATGAAGTGTTGAATGCAGTTGACAATGGCGACGGATAGTGACTGGCAGTGTTATAATCTCAGGAAGTACAGAATCCTTTGACTTAAGAAAAATTACTGATATCCTGTTTCCCTCGCTCGTGCTACCGAAAAGACATGGCGGAAGGGCACTCAACTAATGACATGTTTCCCTCTTTCTAGTGAACATTCACGGTCGAAACTAATCTGGTATTCTAGGCCAGGTAACGACAGACGATTTTATTCAGTTGGGGAAGGGAGAGAGAGAGAGAGAGAGAGAGAGAGAGAGGAGCTTAAGTGTTAATACCATCACTGCAGTGGTCAGAAACACATGTTATTACATTCCAGTTAATGATAAATGATTTTTTCTCTTCAACCAAGTGAGCCATAGGAGCCTAACACTTATATGTATTCCTCTCGGCATAGGTCTCATTCACATTTGGCAAGTACACAGCATCTTCCACTCACGTCTATAGATAACTGAGGTAGCTGTGGCTGTGGTGGTGGTGGTAGCTGTGGTGATTATGGTGGTGTTGGTGGCAGATGATGATGATAATGATGATGATGATGATGGTGATGGTAGTGGTGGTGGTGGTGGAAGCTGTGATGATGGTGGTAGTCGCACAGTTGAGCTCAGAACTTAATACTGTAGAGGCTTGAACAGTCAGCCTTTGTTGGTATGGAGGGAATGCTTAAGTAATATTACAGATCACTGTGGAGGTTATTTGAGGTCATTCTGGTCGATGTACTATAATTTTACTAGTTCATAACTGTTGTCATATCCTGTACATTGTGCCATCTACTGTATTTATTTATTTTTTTTAGCGGCCTCTGACTTTTGAATTCAGCTGTACATTTCTCGGGGTCTTCAGTGATGATAAGAAGTGGGTCGGAATGTTGATGATAATAAATGTGACCAAGCAGCTTTCAGTAGAGACACTGTAATTTTGTGTGGTTAAAATGCATTGGTATTAGAAAGTCAAATAAAAAGTAGCGAGTTATTATCGTCTCTCTCTCTCTCTCTCTCTCTCTCTCTCTCTCTCTCTCTCTCTCAAGGGAAGATGCTTTGGTGTTTGATGACAGCTAAATTATTTGTTTGTAGTGTGAAAGAAGAGATACTGTGTCGAGGGTAAGGATCAGATGCGTTGAGAGATGGACACGCATATAAAGATTTAATAAACAAACAGGAAGATATCGTGGTATTAAAGCGAATGAGTTTGTGTATTAGCTGCACTTAAATGTTATCTTAATGTTGCTTAAATATTTTTGTTGTCTACCTAGTTGGCGTGACGTATAAGAAAACCAGAACTCTTACATAAGTAGAAAATGGGTTGTTAAGGAAGAGATTGCAGAGAACCACTTAACTCTTTCAACTTGAGGATGCCATTTTCGTTATTTTAAACCTCCATACGATTTTATTCAGCTTAAGAGAGACTTTGAACTGGACGAGGTAGATATACAGTAGACTTCAGTAATCCCATTTACTACTAGACCTCAGTAATCCTATTTACTATTAAACTTCAGTAATCCCATTTACTATTAAACTTCAGTAATCCCATTTACTATTAAACTTCAGTAATCCCATTTACTATTAAACTTCAGTAATTCCATTAACTACTAGAGGTCCTGCCGAAGTTGAATAAAAATCGTAATCGGATTGAAAGGGTTGAGCTGAGCAGAGTCGGCCCCCTGGTAATGTGGTAATGAAGTTGTTATGAACGTGAACTCGGTGGACTTCAGGCTTCAGTTCCCCTTCTGCCGTCCACCATCCGTCTTTCGGGGGATAGGGAAGTAGCTAAGGGATGTTTGTATTATCAGGCAGGTGCACCGCTGGAATATCAGTGCC
Source organism: Coenobita brevimanus (assembly GCF_032717465.1). Classification (NCBI taxonomy): domain Eukaryota; kingdom Metazoa; phylum Arthropoda; class Malacostraca; order Decapoda; family Coenobitidae; genus Coenobita; species Coenobita brevimanus. Next base: position 4,575,167 of record NC_136967.1, read on the forward strand.
ACCACATGAAGGAGTCCCTCCCCATCACGGTTAATGAAGTACTCTGGGTTATTATGATTGGAGTGGTAGTGGGGGTGTTGTGTGGGTGTGGCAGGTGCTGAGGTGGCCAGTATTGCTTTGCCTAGCGTAGTATTTCTCTCTCTCTCTCTCTCTCTCTCTCTTTATGTGTGTGTGTGTGTGTGTGTGTGTGTGTGTGTGTGTGTGTGTGTGTGTGTGTGTGTGTGTGTGTGTGGAATAAATCACAAATTAGTATGATATTGGGTATAACTCGCTAGGACACAGGAACATGGAGTACAGTACAGAGCTTTCGTCTATTCTTTCAAGACATCTACAGTATTACAGAGAGAGAGAGAGAGAGTTAAAAGGTGTGAATGAGGGTATAGTATTCCTGCGAGAGAGTGCATGTGATATGTGAGAGAGGATAGTTATGAGTAAGAGAGTAACGAAATAAGTGAAGGTTACAAAGGGAGAGTGAGGGTGGGTGTGGGGGTAAAGGTGACAGGACGTGACCGAGATAAGGTTCACACACACACACACACACACACACACACACACACACACACACACACACACACACACACACACACACACACACACACACACACACACACACACACACACACACACACACACACACACACACACACACACACACACACACACACACACACACACACACACACACACACACACACACACACACACACACACACACACACACACACACACACACACACACACACACACACACACACACACACACACACACACACACACACACACACACACACACACACACACACACACACACACACACACACACACACACACACACACACACACACACACACACACACACACACACACACACACCTTTCTGTCTTACTTTGGTCGCAAAATGTAACTACAGTATATAAAGACCCTGCATTCCCAACGCAGGGCAGATCCTGGAGAAAAGCCAACACCACTTTCCCCACTAGGCTGTGCACACATACCGGTACATGAACAAACATTACCGGTATTATAGTATCAAAGAACTTATTGAGAAACATTTGGCTGCTTAATTTACGTTACGGAATATCTCCTCTAGGCTTTATAAAATCATTTAGCGTAAGCGAAGCGAGAATGAAATCTTGAAGACGTTATTATAGTGACTTCATAATATAGAGACAGTCCCTTCAACCCTATGATCTATATTTTTATTTTAATCTGGTTACCTGCATACTGTATGACTTTGTTATCCATGGAGAAGCGACAAAACGGACAGGGCTGGAAGTAAGTCTCCATTTAGTTACCCCTTCACGACCTGGTTTCTCTCCCTAAGGTGAAGAAAACTGACTAAATATACCAAGAATTAAGTTTATAAAAAATATAATCTGATTGAAGGGGTTACAGCCGCGATTAAATCCCTTTTAGGCTGGGCAGGTGTGCGTGGGCTGAGACAACATTCCGGTTATGTTTACATTTCTGTGGGATGCATGTAGACAGTGTACAGAACTAGAGAGAATACGGCGGGTAACATCAGTTTTAGATTTATATTTCTATCTCTGTCTATCTGTATATCCGTCTGTCTATCTGTTTGTCTATCTGTATCATTTGAAGATTATGTAAAAAAGATAAGAGAGAATTTCAGTCAGCAGCACACTACTCAGCTTCGCTTATTGATAGAGTGCATGTGAAGAGTGTGTACGGAGGTAGAGAGTGAATTCCGGCGGGCAGCACCACAACAAAGGGCGGTGAAAACCAGCACGGCGTCCGGTCTGGGCAGCCGATTTCCCTTTAGTCTGGTTACTCACACACACACACCCACCTCCACTCCACTCTACTCCACTCTACTCCACGCCCAGGGCATCCCACATCACCTCCATGGCCGTAGTCGCAAACTGTCTTAAGCTTACGTTGTCCCTTTACTCACTCTCGTTACCCCCACTCCAACTCACGGCCATCCCTTATCACCTTCATGGCCATATTAACAAACTACCTTAAGTCTAAGATATCGAGCGCACCTTCACCTGTACAGCTAGTCACTTCGCAGCCAAGGCATCTCGCATGATCTCTGGGTTGGTATTTATAATCTCAGCTCCCTTATACACGCAACTCGTAAAACCTCTTCGCCATTATATTTTCTGGCGTGGTTGTTACAGTGGCTGGAGCCTTCTGAATCGTGTAATGCTGCTAGAGGGAGAGAGAGAGAGAGAGAGAGAGAGAGAGAGAGAGAGAGAGAGAGAGAGAGAGAGATACAAAACATTACACTCAGCATCTTAATGGCAAACTGGTTCCTTCTTCTCTGCATACCGTAATATAAATCAATAAATGAATAAATAAAACTTGATAAATAACTGAGCGTTTTTGGTGTGGTGGTAGTGTTGTGCCTGGCTAAGTAATTTAATGAAATATATAAATGAAACAATAAGTAACAGCCTTTTTTAGTCTGGTGCCTTAGTAAATACATATAAGTAAAACATGAGTATCGGTATTTCTCTCTCTCTCTCACACACACACACACACACACACACACACACACACACACACACACACACACACACACACACACACACACACAGCACCCGGGCCATGATAGGCTTGTCACTCACTTCTATTTCACACCGTAATAGATATTGGTTACTGAAATACAGCAAGGCGCGGCACCGGTTTTACGCTGACAAGATAGTGTTCAAGACAGGGGCATGGAGGTGTGTGTGTGTGTGTGTGTGTGTGTGTGTGTGTGTGTGTGTGTGTGTGTGTGTGTGTGTGTGTGTGTGTGTGTGTGTGTGTGTGTGTGTGTGTGTGTGTGTGTGTGTGTGTGTGTGTGTGTGTGTGTGTGTGTGTGTGTGTGTGTGTGTGTGTGTGTGTGTGTGTGTGTGTGTGTGTGTGTGTGTGTGTGTGTGTGTGTGTGTGTGTGTGTGTGTGTGTGTGTGTGTGTGTGTGTGTGTGTGTGTGTGTGTGTGTGTGTGTGTGTGTGTGTGTGTGTGTGTGTGTGTGTGTGTGTGTGTGTGTGTGTGTGTGTGTGTGTGTGTGTGTGTGTGTGTGTGTGTGTGTGTGTGTGTGTGTGTGTGTGTGTGTGTCAGAATAATACAAAAGATGGACGACTGAATATTCTGATGGAAAGTGGACGTACAAAAATAGATGATGGGGAAAACGATGGCCTGAAGGGAGACAAGTTTTCGAGAGAGAGAGAGAGAGAGAGAGAGAGAGAGAGAGAGGAGGGTAGGGAGAACAAGAGGTGAAGGAGGAATAGAGGAAAAACACGAAATCGGGAGGGAGGGAGAACAAGCATGAGGAAGGGAGAAAAGGAGGAAGTGAAAATAAAAACAGAGGGATTAGGGGATGGACAATCAAGGGAGTGAAGGAATATCTGAGAGAGAGAGAGAGAGAGAGAGAGAGAAGGTGGTGATGGAAGAAGATGGAGTTGAACGTAATGTAGATGGAAAAAATTAATTAAAGGACACTGGAGAGAGAAGATAGAGATGAAATAACGTAGATGAAGAAATAGAGAGCAAAGCAGGAGCTTGAAGGAAAACCGGAGTGTGAGGGAAGGGAAAAAATTGAAAGGGAAGTGAGGGGAAGGGAAGGGAAGGGAAGGAGAGACTTTGCTTTACTCAATGGGAGGGGCAGGAAGGGAAGGAAAAGAAAGGAAAAACAGGGAGGGGTCAGGAAAGGAAAGAGGGAAGGGGAGGGTATGAAAGGAGGAAGGGAGAATAAAGAAGGAAGAAATGAACAAAAAAGGAAGAAGGAAGTCCAGGAAAAGTAGGCAGTCTGAGGGAAGGCTATGGTGGAAGACAATGAAAAATGGAAGGAAGGAATGGAGTTAGGGAAGGCGAAGGAAAAGGAGAGATACGAAGGAAGGAGGGCAGTGAAGGAAGGAAAGGAAGGAAGGAAGGAACGAGGTGAAAGTAAGAAGTTGGTGTTCTTAATGAGGAGAAAGGGAGACGTGCTATATAAAGTAAAAGGGAAGGAGAGCGAGGGGCAGCCTTTACTGTATATAGATAGTCACCCTTGACCTTCACCGTGCACAAAGGAGAGGAAAGAAGGAAGCAAGAAAGAAGAGGAAGAAGGAAGGGAGGGGAAGAAATAAGGAAGGATGGAAGAAAGAGAAGGAAAATGGAATGGAAGGTAGCAAAATGACGTTGAAAGGTAAGTCAGGAAGAGATCAGAAACGGAGGGAAGTAGAGGAAGGGGGGAAGGAGGGAGGGAAGAAGAGGAAGGAGGCCAGGATGGAGGGAAGAAGAGGAAGGAGGGCAGGAAGGAGGCAAGAAGAGGAAGGAACGTTAAAGTAATGAGTTGTCAGGTTGAAGGAGGAGAGGGGGAGGGAGACGGACCATATAAAGGTAAGGAGAGTTAGGGACAGACTTTACTATATATAGATAACCACTCTTGACCTTCACCCCAAAACGAACACTCCATTCTGCTTTATGTCGACAATTTAGAACACGATTACTATTATTATTATTATTATTATTATTATTTCTAGCGTCATGATGAGTGTCGATGTTTGTCAACCTGATAAATTGAGATAATTTTTGTTTTGTCTCATCACATATTAATCCCTTCAGTTCGAGAGGGCACCCCATAGATTTAAAAAAAAAAAAAATCGTGTGGGAGAGGTATAAGTAGATTATCCAGATACAGCCACTGACCAGTGTTATTGCCATAGTTAAAACCCTTCAGTACGATGACCATTATTTATCCTCGCGCTCTCAAGACAGTTTTAAGCAGCTCAGGGGAGATTTTTCGAACTGTAAGGGCAAAATGTAACCCTGACCAGTAGAGATCCTTCCTTAGTTGAATAAAATCATTTAGGCAGAACAAGAATAGGCAAGAAAGACATCCTCAATATGAAGGTGATTCAGACGTGTAGTGTGTGTGTAATATGTCAGTGGCGTGTGTTGTTGACCATCTGGTGCTGACATATTTACTGGTAGGGTGTGGGGCCAACATAACTCTTACTGACCTCCATGTAATGCACTTTGACCCCACAGGGTTAGTTTATTGTAGTATGCTCCATCCTTTGTGGAGGCACTGACAATGAAAAGCCATTGCGTTGACATGTTTTATATATAGATAGATAGATAGATAGATAATACGAAATAGAGAACTTTCTTCACCTTCCAGCCGCGCCTCTCCTTCTGAAATTTGACAATGGTTGTGTGATAAATCTTGAAAAAAACTTAAAAACAACATTTGAGACGCTCAGGTTTCAGGGAGGAGTCCATCCCCCTTTCTCCCACTGTGGCATCATTGAAGGGTTTGCCCTGCTGTCTTAGCTCCGAGGCCAGGCGATCATTTGTTGTTTGACTTCAAGTTGGAAGTTTTATAATATCAGTAGTACGATACACAAGTAAAGTATACATCGCAGCACGGGTATTAGTATTGGCATATACATATTTACCTTGCAGTGCACATGGGAAATTTTATCATTCACTTTACTGTGTTGTTTAAAAAAGGGGAGTGTCTTTTCAGGATGTTGGATAATATACATTTCTTTACTGTGTACGTGACCTGAACATATAAGCTGCCAACTCAGTGCACATTATAGTAATAAAGACTGTTACAACTGACTACCTCATCACGGGTCAGATTACGTAGCCAGGAATAGCTTTAACCTTTTTTTTTTTTTTTTTTTTTTTTTTTATGCGAGGAAGAAGGAACCAAAGGCCATGAGCCCGCAGTAACAGTTCCCTCCAAGAGAAAAACAAAGTACAATAGAGAGCCAAATTCAAGATCCGATCATTTTGAGATGCCTGGACACACTGCGTTTGAAAGACTGGAGATCATAGGCAGGAGGAAATACAGACAGAGGGAGACAGTTCCAGAGCTGACCTGTTGCATGAATGAAAGACTGGGAGTAACGGTTAACTCTTGCATTAGAGAGTTGGACAGAAAAGGGATGAGAGTTTGCTGCCAGACGGGTGCTACGCGCCCGTCGTAGAGGTGGAGGAATGCAAGCAGACAGTTCAGAGGAGCAGTGACCATTAAAGTAGCGATAGAAAAGAGATAAAGATGCAACAGTGCGGCGAAGAGACAGAGGTTGAAGGGAGTCAGTAAGAGGAGGAGAGTTAATGAGACGAAAAGCCTTTGACGCCACCCTATTGAGAAGAGCTGTATGTGGAGAGCCTCCCCACACATGAGAGTTGTACTCACACAGGGGCGGATAAAACCCCTGTATAAAGTCAACAATTGTGCAGGGGTAAAGAAAGAGCGGAGTCGGCTTAGCACACCCAATCTCTTGGAAGCAGATTTTACAAGAGATGTAATATGATCTTTCCAAGATAAGTCCCGAGTAAATGAAACCCCAAGCATGTTCAAGGATGATGCAGGATTAATCTGAATATTATTAAACATTAGTGGGTATACCTGTGGAAGATTTTGTCGGGTTGATAGGTGTAAGAACTGAGTCTTAGAAGCATTAAAGACAACCATATTATTTTTACCCCAGTCAGAGATATGAGCCAAGTCAGACATTAGGTGTGCCATAGCCTCATCCCTTGTTTCTTGAAGTAACTGCTGAGATGGGCGTTGCGGGAACCGAATGGAAAAGTGAAGGGTGGAGTCATCAGCGTATGAGTGGATAGGGTTAGATGTACAGCTTAGAAGATCATTGATGAATAAAAGGAAGAGAGTTGGTGATAGGACAGAGCCCTGAGGAACACCACTGTTGATAGATCTAGGAGAAGAACGATGGCCGTCTACGACAGCAGCTATAGAACGACCAGAAAGGAAGCTAGCGATGAAGGTACAGATAGAAGGATAGAAACCGTAGGAGGGCAGTTTGGAAATTAAAGATTTATGCCAGACTCGATCGAAAGCCTTTGAGATGTCAAGTGCAATGGCAAAGCTTTCGCCAAAGTCCCGAAAGGAGGATGACCAGGAGTCTGAAAGGTAGGTGAGAAGATCGCCAGTGGAGCGTCCCTGACGGAACCCATACTGACGATCGGAAAGAAGGTTGTGATAGGAAAGATGCCTTAAAATTTTTTTATTAAGAATTGACTCGAAAACTTTTGAAATACAGGACGTTAAAGCAATTGGATGATAGTTGGAGGGTTGGGAGTGGTCACCCTTCTTTGGGACTGGCTGAATGAGAGCAAACTTCCAGCAAGAAGGAAAGGTACAAGTTGACAGACAAAGGCGAAAGAGTTTGCCTAGGCAGGGTGTAAGCACAGAAGCACAGTTTTTGAGAACAACAGGAGGGACCCCATCAGGCCCATATGCCTTGTTAGAACTGAGGCCAGTAATGGCAGAAAATACATCAACTGAAGAAATTTTAATGTCAGCCATGAGGAAGTCAGAGGGGGGAAGTGATGGAGGAACAGCACCGGAATCGTCTAAGGTGGAATTGGAGGAGAAAGTCTGTGCGAAGAGATCTGCTTTATCAGTAGAAGAAATAGCTACAGAACCATCAGAGTAGAAAAGAGGAGGGAAGGATGATGAGGTAAAGTTGTTAGAAAGATTTTTGGCAAGGTGCCAGAAGGAGCGGGAAGAATTCGAGTTGGAGAGTTGAGAGCATTTAGTATGGATGAAATTTTTTTAGTAGAGCGAAGAACAGACTTAGCATGATTCCGGGCAGAAACGTAAAGATTATGTGATTCAGGGGTGGGTTGGCTCCGGTACCTTTTGTAGGCCTTCTCCTTGTTGCGGACAGCATTAGAACAAGCGTGATTAAACCAAGGCTTTCTTGCGTTAGTCAAAGGATATGAGAAAGGAATGTATGCTTCCATGCCCGAGAGAATAACCTCCGTAATGCGCAAGGCACACTCAGATGGCTCACGGCCATGGAAGCAATAATCATTCCAGGGAAAATCAAAGAAGTACTGCCTGAGGGCCTCCCAGTCCGCAGCTCCAAAATGCCAGAGACGACGTTTCCCTGGAGGGTCCGCAGGCCGTACTGGAGCGATAGGACAGGTTAAGGTAATAAGGTTGTGATCGGAGGAGCCCAACGGAGAGAAAAGATTAACAGAGTAAGCAGAAGGATTAGTTGTGAGGAAGAGGTCAAGTATGTTGGAGCTCTCTCCAAGGCGGTCAGGGATACGGGTAGGGTGCTGTACAAGCTGCTCTAGGTCATTAAGGATAGAAAAGATGTAGGCTTGTTCACCAGGTGGATCCGTGAAAGGAGAGGAGAGCCAAAGGTGGTGGTGAACATTGAAATCTCCAAGAATGGAGATTTCAGAGAAAGGAGAAATGGACAGAATGTGTTCCATCGTAGAAGTAAGATAGTCGAAGAATTTTTGATAGTCAGTAGAATTAGGGGATAAGTAAACAGCACAGATATATTTAGTCAGAGAATGACAGGAAAGCCGAAGCCAGAGAGTGGAGAATTCAGAAGAATCAAGTTCAGGAACACGAGAGCAAGATAAGTCGTTGCGTATGTATACACAACAGCCACCTTTGGCTTTGAAATGAGTATAGAGAAAGTAGGAGGATACAGAAAAGGGTTTGCTGTCAGTTGCCTCAGACAGCTGAGTCTCCGTTAGAAAAAGAAGGTGAGGTTTAGAGGAGGAGAGGTGGTGCTCAACAGAGCGAAAGTTAGATGAAAGGCCGCGAATGTTGCAGAAATGAAGAAGAGAGTCAGACAGTGGTTCCAGGCACCTCGAGTCGTCACCGGGAGAGGGGCAGATGGCGGGGGGCATTTATGGTCCCCCCCCCTGGGGACTCCGAGGCTAGGTGAATTGACGCCATTTTGGTAAATTTTGAATAGGAAGTGTAGTGTGTACTGTGCATGTAGTTTGGTGAAGATAGATAGAGAAATTTGTACTGGAGAGCATGCTGGCCTACTCTCTGTGTAACTGAGACACTGAAAAAGTTCAGCAAAGGGGGATGGTCAGGAACTAGTCCTGAGGGCTGATGAAACGGGAGCTCCAGCACTCCCTGTCATCAGCTTTCCATCCACCACGGGAGTACTGCCCTGCTCGACTGGTGCTACAGTCTACTCCCCATAGGTTCTTAATGTAGTTATGTTACATATTAACAAAGCAGTCTGATGAATTACAGTGACTGTTGGAGGTTAACAGGTTCTGTCTTACAGTAAACACTTGTTAATACAGTCGCTTTAATATATATTCATTTGTAGATTTGAGTCACAGATATTGGTTGTCTTACTCTGAGCCCTAGGTCATCGGTATATGTACAGTCGGGAAAACTTATGTCGCCTGTCCTACTTTTCTTTCCCTGGACTTTGAAATCAGTGTGGTGAACCTGGAGCAACTAACCTGGGAGTTTACTCGGTCGCAGATCAGGCCTCAGTGTCAATTGCTGCGGATTCACCACATGGTTTTTTAAGTTCAAGGAGGGAAAAACAGGAAAGGCGACAGAGCCTTTGATGTTGACTGTACAATACATCTATTTCTCTCTGCTAGGCTACTGCACGAACCAATCTTTTTACCATTTCCCTTTTTTCCCTCCATATGTCAAGCTGATATTGTGTTTTATGTTATTTATGCTACCTGTCATTACGAAAAATATATAGAAAACACTCAAGTGAATATTAAAACGTAGGTAAGTTGCAAATAAATTTAGAATGAATAGGTGGCAGAGAGGCTGACACACCCAAGATCCAGTATGCGGGGACCCAAGCGTATGGAGCCCTCTCAATCCGGGGACTTTTATTTTTAGTTTATTCCTGTTTTCATATTATTTTATTCAACCAAACTAGGATCCCTAATAGTGAAAGGATATATACAGTCAGTGCCAAGGTGAATAAAATCGTTTGGATAAAGCAAGAATTAAAAAAAAGAATGGCCATGTAAATCAAAGGGATTGTTTCGTGTTGGCGTCGTGAGAGTGGAAAAATGCGTCATGGAATTCAAAGGGATAGTTTCGTGTTGGTGTGTTGAGAATGTAAAAATACGTCAAAGAATTCAAAGGGGAATTCAAAGGGATAATTTCGGGTTGGCATGGTGAGAATGTAAAAATACGTCATGGAATTCAAAGGGATAATTTCGTGTTGGTGTGTTGAGAACGTAAAAATATGCCATGGAATTCAAAGAAGAGTTCAAAGGGATAATTTCGTGCTGGTGTAGCGAGGATGTAAAAATACGTCATAGATTTCAAAGTGGAGTTCAAAGGGAGTATTTCGTGTTGGCGTTGGTGAAATAGCTCCCTCCCCCTCCCCCCGCACACCTCGCCTTGCCCCCTGGCCGAGGTCAGGGTGGGCTGGGTGGGTGGTTACCTGATAAATGCGCGAAGACCTGCCAGCCACGACGTCGGTAGAATTCACTGCATACTCTTTTCTTCAGTCTACCTTGTTTGACCCCTTCGTTTGCTGTTTCCCCACGATTTTCTTTCTTTTTCTACTTCTTTTGGCCCTCACTTGTCACTTACAGACGGTTTTTTCCTGTTTCTACCCTGTGTATTCCTTTTATTTGCCACTTATAGACGATATGTCCTGTTTCTTCCTTGTCTGACCCTTTTACTTGCCACTGAAAAGACGATTTTTCCTGTTTCTAGCCCGTTTGTTCCTTTCGCTTGGGACCTCCCGACGACTTTCCTGTCAGTACCTCGTTTAACCCCTTTTAACTGTTGCTTTCAGACAGTTTTAGTCAGCTTAGGGAAGGCCTCTCTTACTGAAAGGGTTAGTGAAGGCTGCATGTGACCCCTCCACTCGAAAAGAATCCACTGCATCCTCCTTTCAAAACTCTACATTGCTTGACCCGTTCACTTACTAAATGCCAAACGATTTTATTCAACTTAGGAATACGCTTTCTCAATGTAAGAGTTAATGAAGACTACACCTAAACACGCCTTGGGTAGGAAGGATCCACTACACCCTTTTTCCTGATTCTACCTACTGAGTGCATTTTGTAGGCAGTAGATCTTAAAAATATTCTCTGGGATCTAGATAACTTTGTCCGCACGTCAACCTACTTTTAAATTTTATTCTTGCATACTGCCAGACGATTTTATTCAGCTTACGAGAGTTCTTTTAAAACGTCTCTCCAAAACTGAAAGAAGAAAGTCCCCCGAAGATAGCAAAAAAAGAAAAAAAAAGATAATGTCATCAGAGAGAAATAAGGTAGTAATAAAAGCAAGAGATCTTCCATAACTTCCCTACCCGTATTGACTAATAAATAGCAATCTAGAAGCTTTATAGGTGAACTGAAATTTAATGGAGATCTGTGTTCCTCAAAAAAAAAAAAAAAAAAAAAAAAAAAAAAAAAATCGGAAGTTACGTCAGTGGTGTACGTATATGTGATATTCAGAACGCAAAAAACACCAGTAAATCTTAAACTAGGAGTGGCCCGGGAGTGGCAGAGGAGCGGAAGGAAAGGGGAGGGGAGACGTAGGTATGTGAGGTGAAGGATGGGGAGAGGGGTGGGAAGAGATGGCGTGGGGCGGGAAGTTGAGGCAGGGGAAAAGGAGGGGAGAGGGAGGAGATACAGAGAGGAGAAATGGGGAGTGGATGGAGTCAGGGAGAATATGATGAGGGAAGGGGAGGGGAGGGGAGGGGAGGAGAGGGGAAGGATAGGGTAAGAAGGTGAAGGGAGGAGAATGGAAGAAAGAGATAGGTTTGGGGCAGAAAGGGGACATGGGGAGGGGGTAGAAGAGAAGGAGAGATGAGGAAAGATAGCGAGGGGAGGGGGTGGGGAGATGGGGAGGGGAGGGGAGGAGAGGGTCGGGTGAACGTTTTCTTCTCCCTCAGTCAGTGTGGGTGGTGCCGCCTTCCAGACAAGACATCCCGTTGTCTTCTTCCGCCTTTACCTTCTTCCCTGTTACCAGTTACACCCACACGTCCTCCTTAAAGGGTCTGTTGGGCGCTACCCGTGACTGACGAAGAGATATTGAAAAGCGAGTTGGTTTGAAGTGATTGATATTAAAAAAAGACACTCAGCTGGAAACTTCAATTCCTGTAAGAGACTTGAATATATGTAAGATAGTTATCCATCCACCCTCCTGTCGTCTGTAATGGTGGCTCCTGTCGCTTTCCATACGGACGAAGGCATATTAACAGGTCGGCTAAGTGTAAGTGACGACATAAAGACCACACTGCGAGAGACTTTAATATCAGTCAGGTAGTTATCCATCCATATATCTGTCCTCGTGAATGGCTGTGCTTTTCCCGTTTCATTTTGGCGAAAGATTATTGAAAAATCTGTTAATATGACGTGATGGACGTAAAACCGACACGCTCAACTTTTATATCAGTCAGATAGTTATCCATCCACGCAAGTGGTGAAGGACAGGAACTTCGCCTGGACTCGATAGGGTAGTGCCGTACCAAAAACAGTGATGGAAAAGGTTGCAAAATTAGCGAGGTGCCAAAATATGAGTTTTGTGGTGAAATTCTGTGATTAGTAGAGTGAAATGTGATCACATGTTACAGGGAAAAAATGATGTTCGGAGCTTGACAGGAGTGAGCATTAGTGAAGAGGGGGCTGGTTGGTATTGTAATGTGCCAACAGATGCCATGTGTTTGGTGTTGAACGTTTGTGATGAATAAAGTGGGATGTAATGAGTAAAGTGGCATTTATTTGGTGGCGTCAAAAAGTGTGATGAGTTTGATGTTGAAAGTTGTAGAAGAAATAAAGGAGACGTGAACATATGTTGCAGGGGAAAGAATAGGAGTGCTTTGTGTAGTTATGGGTTACGACATAGTGGGTGAAATGCAATGAATCGGTTGTTGGTGAGTTATTACAAGAACTAAGATTTGATGAGTTAAGTTTCCTGCATGCCACTGTCGATTGAAAAGGCATAGCAACCAAACTGACCCTGCAAATACAAGGAGCAAGATGTGATTAGCGAAGTCATGCTGTCGACTGAAATGGTGTGAGAGAGAGAGAGAGAGGGACCTTATGAGCTCCGTCAGGCGAACAGTGGGACGGTACTGGGGGTAGATTTATGAAGGCTGAGGTGTGTGATATGTGGGCGTGATGGGCGTGAGTGTAGTGGCGGGTAGCAAAAGACCAAGCAGCACCAGGATGAAATACGTGTACAGCAACAGGCCGTCAAAGGTCATCCACGTCCAGGAGGTGGGTCACACTCTCATTTTGACCTGGTTTTTATTAAGGCTTGAAGGTGGGTGACAGTCACACCGTCTCAGTATTACCACACCCCTTCCACTGTGAGTATGTCTTGATACCTGGGTTGGATATTTACTCGTGAGGGACATTAAATCGTGTGTGTGTGTGTGTGTGTGTGTGTGTGTGTGTGTGTGTGTGTGTGTGAGAGAGAGAGAGAGAGAGAGAGAGAGAGAGAGAGAGATTGGTTAACTGGGTAAGTCTGAAAGAGTGAGGTGGTTGGAGAAGTAAACTATAACCCAGGTGGAAGGACAAGGTAGGGAGGTGTGTGAGGGACGGTATTTTTTTTTTTTTTTTTTTTTTTTTTTTGTCCGACTCTGGGCATAGGCTTCACAGCCTGCTATCAAGGCCCAGCAGTCCTCCTACATACCATACACCTCTACATGTCACCACTTCGGCGCTAACACCCACCGTCCATATTGAATACATACTAGGGCTGTCTCATACAGGACTGGTGTATTGGTATTAGCGGGGGTATTTTTACGACATGTCGACGGGTCTTTCTGGTAGATCAGCAAAGCCTGATTTAATGAAATTCAAATCCTTAAACTGTTCCCTGCCCCAGCCGGGATTTGAACCTGGGTCCGTTAGGACTGCACGCCACCTCTCTACCGATTGAGCCACCGCCTCCCCTTATGGAAGGGTCGTTATGAAGTAGGAACAAAAATGCGTGTACTGTACAATACTGCGTCAGATAATAAGGGGTTTAAAGACTTGGACACACAAAATCGTGGTGAGAGAACGTTCCTTTTTATACCTGTTTTATGTAACTTCCTGCCACGTCTGTTGTTCCGTCCAGTGTGTGTAATTACCTCTGAGTTAGTGGATGGTACCATAGTAATTCACGCAGTGCGATGGCGTCTTTTGTTGTTATTCTTTAGGCTGAAGTTACCTCTTTCCTTTCAGAGGACGGGAAGGGAGATGAGGGACATTTGAGCAACAGGGCAGTGGAGTCACCCTGCTATATCAGTGCCACCATGAGAAGGCGTCCCTCTCTCGCATAGCCTTGATACCGCTCTATCATTATACTCGCATATAGGGAGACGTTTGGCAGTGAAGAGATTAGGAGCGAAATTAATTCCTTTTCCCACGTGGTCTCCCATAAGTTGAAAAGAATCGTCATTTGGCAGCGAGAATAAGATCGTACGTCGTGTGGCATAAGGGACTGAGGGAAGCGCTGCCTCAGAATCTTCCTTTTTGTATGTGTTTTATTGCACTTCCTGTTGCGCCTCTCCTTCCGTCCACGATGTGATTACCTCTGAGTTATGGTAATGAACCGTCAAGAACTTCCTGTATACCCTTCATATATAATTTACGTATATGTCATCTTTGTTCCCGTCCCTGGCGATTTCTTCATTTCCCTCTCGACCCCTTAGTCAGTGGGCGGCATGTATATTCTTACTCTCACATGACTATTTAGCTTAGCACCCTAACACAGTGAGGGTTATTGAAGGCTGTCCTCTCGAATTCCAATATTGTCTCGAACTGAATATATTTGGGGATAACATGAGAGAGAGAGAGAGAGAGAGAGAGAGAGAGAGAGAGAGAGAGAGAGAGAGAGAGAGAGAGAGAAACTTATCGCAGTTGAGTTGACATGCATTTCAGTGCTCACTATACCAAACACAAGGAATGGAGCTGTGGAAATCAAACTTTCTTTTTGTCCTCCCCGGTGGCCCAGGAGTGGAGAAAACCTCGTGAAATAGTCCCCTTCTTTGACCAGACTCCTCATTATTGTCCATTAAAAAGAAACCCTGCCGCAAACAGAGAATGGAGGGCTTCCGCTGGTGTAAAGTTCCTCCCAGTCGCGTTTTGTAAGCGTTTTTCATGTGATTTATATGGATGACCCAGTAAAGTGTATCAGACATCATCATCATCATCATCATCATCATCATCCAGACATCTTTTCCCATCAGTGGATCGGGTGAGATTTGGTCCAGACAGCAAGAAAACCCTGATAGAAGGAGAAACTAACCAAAAATCAGTGCCAATGAAATGCATCACGCTCATTTCTTCACCATTCAGGACATCCATGTAAACCATACGAAATAACAGATGAATAACAATGGCGTTGAGGTTAACATACGAAAATACAACAAAGGCGGAAGTTGCTCATTAGCTTAGTAGTATAGGGCCTCTGTTCCTGATCCCTACCGGTGCTTATCTTAATAGACTCCCGTGTGTTTACCTGTCCGTGTGTTTACCTGTGAAGTAAGGTGTGTGGAAGCGCCGCGTTCTTACTTTCCTCTTGTTTTTCCCATGATCTTTCTCTGGGAAATATCAAAGTACTTATGTTTAACTTCATCAGTCGGACTGGTCTCGCAAAGTAGAGTAAAATATTCTCCAGAAGAAAGAATACAAAGGAAAGAGGTTATTGCATTCAGGGTTAAGAAAAAA
The DNA here is from genome assembly GCF_032717465.1 of Coenobita brevimanus. NCBI lineage: Eukaryota > Metazoa > Arthropoda > Malacostraca > Decapoda > Coenobitidae > Coenobita > Coenobita brevimanus. Next base: position 4,590,568 of record NC_136967.1, read on the forward strand.
TTTTGGCTAGAGAAAGAATTTAAAAAAAAAAAAAAAAAAAAAAAAAGACATCGCACTGAATGAATTTGTAACAAAAAATCCTGTAGATAAAGACGTAATCGTTTTGGCTACAGACAGAATATATTAAGTAAAAGACGCTACAGCAATGACTATAAAAAAGACGCTCTGAATGAGTTAACAGAAATTGCTTTTAACTCATTTGACACCCGAGGCCTCCCACACGCAGAAAATAATCGAGGAGCATATTAATAGTTTCTTGAGCTTCGTGTATTGGGTTGCTTGTTTATGCTTTGGTTTCCCTGATATTTTATTCTTGCTAGCTGGTGACGATTTTCTGCAGCATAGGAAGCATCTGGTACTGAAGGGATGAATGAACTGTATACCTCCTGCCCCTCAGCTCGAAAAGTCTCTCCGTATGTGACTAAAATCGTGAGGTCGTAGCAGGAGTGAAATAAGGAAGACGTCACCACACAGGGTTACGTCAGCTTCTCAGTGGCTTTGTGTGTACCAGTGGACGCCTCGGGTTCTTGCCCTTGCGATTTTTTGCTCTTGGTTTATATGGGGGAAGTTTTTGCCTCTGATGGACAGTTCCCGTGTGTGGATAGGGGAGGAATCTGAAGCCTTTTTGTTGTCTGTTTATTTTCTCCTTCGCCTCCGCCTCTCTCTCTCTCTCTCTCTCTCTCTCTCTCTCTCTCTCAGCTGAAATGCAAGGTAGTTAGGAATGTTGCATACCTTGAAATTTTCTCCCGGACATTATTTCTTTAGAGGAGCCGAAAGGTTGGCATGTTAAAACCTTTATTATAATTATGTTCTTTTAGTCTTTAAAAATAGTATTCTTAATTGAATGTGTGGATTGTGCATACAGTATAACAGTCCCGGTGCTTCTGTACTCCGGCATAATAATAATAATAATAATAATAATAATAATAATAATTTCTTAACTAGTCAACGTAAAACTATCCTGTGTGTGTAAGTATTCAGTACCAGTAGCGTTAGTGCAATATAAAGTTATAACCTTTTAGTTTCCCCTTTATCATGTGTAGTTTCATAATGGTGTACGTGAAGTGAACGGAACTGTACAGTCGATGCGTGCTCACCCTCCACGCCATCTAACACCGTGAACACTGCAATACACATCATAAAGTACACATTGGCCCAACCACACTCAACTTCCTTGTGGCCTAGGTTGTAAGCACACGGAACTAACGGGAATGCTAGGAGTAGAGGACAGCAAACCGTCTTCCTTCGAGAACTATTGAAACTGAAGAGAAAATTTTTGAACAGCTCCTTAGATAAGCGAGTTCAGTTACACAAGTACGAGAAAATGAACAACTTAGAATAGCGAGTTCTGCCACACAAGTTAATACCGACACATACACCATGCCAACACAATCACGTTAGATGAATCCGTTCAGTACGTGGGATCTTTCTTAAGGTTTCTAAGATCGTCTGGAGGTAGGAAGAACATATACTGTAGCAATAATATGTCATGAAAGTGAAGGAATGAAGATAATTTTTAAGGTGACATTTCGAGATGGTGTACCTGGAAAATAATTATGCACGGTATGTGGTTTCTAATATATCTCCTTTACGCGTAAGTGGAGGGGTATACAAGAGGCAGTCACTGATCTCACCTCAATACCACGACTTAAGAGCCCTGCCTTGGCCCGCCACCACTTCAGGTTGCGAGATGGGGGTGACAGCTCTATACGCAGTGTGCAGGGATCTTTCCTCCGAACTGTGTTGGTGCCATCATGTCAGAGTGGCATCCCTAACCTGGGGAGGAATTAATATATCTTGATTTGTATACTCTGACGAGTGATTTAACGAATATACGTCAAGCATATCAAGTGCACAGGCTGCTGCTTTCTCGATTGTCAGCGTCTTGACTCGCTTAAGTTTTTTTTTTTTTTTTCCCCGATCCATGTAGTCT
>NC_136967.1:4595000-4687500 GCF_032717465.1 Coenobita brevimanus
TGTGTGTGGGAGGGGGAGAGGGTTAATGCTATGTTGTCTGTCTCATGTCCCCGTTGTCTATCAGTTTGGAAGGACGAGATGGGATGTTGGTTATAATGTTGACGCCATATCTACCCTTGTAATTAATGTCTCTATCTCTTTATGTGTCTGTCTACCTATCTGTCTATCTCTCAATATATATACCGGTATCTCTTCTGCCTCTCTGTATCAATCTGTCTACTGTGCTTGTGAGTTGAGGGGACATTGGGGCGTGTGGAGGGGTTATACCTGGGACGAGGCGGGTGAGGGAGGGTAGATAGGACCTGAGATAGTATGTCCAGTGGTATAGGTCACGGGAGGGAGTCGAACCACCCATCGTCCTACCCAGCAGAGGTCAACACGGACACTCCTTCTAAGGCCACACCACCATTAACCCTTACACTGGTACGCTTTCTCTCTTATGAGCCAGATCGGTGTGGTGTTACCCTGAATGAAGTATCTTAAAAGGAATCATAAGTGGAAAAATGATAACCTCTTTGAGTCATACGTTTTCTTTCACCTGCGCAAAGTCGTCGTGCTTTTAGCCTGGATGCACTAGAACACCCATAGCAGGGGCGCGATTTAATACTGAATATTTGGCTTTCTCTTAGCTCAGATAATGCCTGATCTGTTGAATGCTAATTATCTCTCTCTCTCTCTCTCTCTCTCTCTCTCTCTCTCTCTCTCTCTCGTGCGGGGGGGAGGGTGGTAGACCAAGCCCAGGGCACGAAGGTGAGAAAGTTTGGATGTCCCAAATACCTCCTGGCTGGCTCTGTCTCTCTCTGTCTCTCTCCCTATCTCCTAAGTTGTTTCATTTTGCTTTCTCACCTTAGCCATCCATCTCCCTTTTTTTTTGTTCTTTCCCTTTTCTCTTTCACTCTTTTTTTCCCCCCCTTTTCTTCCTTCCCTCTTTCTCGTCTTTCCATTTTACCCTCCTTGCTCTTTGTATCTTTTTATATCTATCTATCTATCTATATAGATAGATAGATATAAAGATATAGATATTGATATAGATATATACAGGTACATACAGTATATTATGTGTGTGTGTGTGTGTGTGTGTGTGTGTGTGTGTGTGTGTGTGTGTGTGTGTGTGTGTGTGTGTGTGTGTGTGTGTGTGTGTGTGTGTGTGTGAGGGGGAGAGTGACGGAGGGGAGGAGTGGGTGAGCTAAAGGAGGAAGAGTGAATCACAGGATGACAGGGGGTGAGAAAGAGAGAGAAGGATAACATCGGTGATTGAGCAAGGCTGGTGGGAAAGAGAAACTGCGTGTGTGAATGAGAGGATGTAGGGAGTGACTGAGGGCTAAGCGTATGAGAAAGAGGAAAAAAGGAGAAAAAGAAAAGAAGAAGAAGGGAGTAAGATAGTGTGCGTGAGTAAGTACGTGCGTCAATAAATGAGAAGACGGAGGAACCAAATGAATGAAAGTAAGTATATGATAGTGTAAATGAATGAGAGAATGGCAGAATGAGGTAGGATGGCGTGCAGTGGTCCTCCAACATTAACACTGTAACCCAGTAACACCCGTCGCCCTTACTGTTACCACTCGTTACCTCCTGCTACAGCTGGGAATACCTCGGTTAATCAGGTTGTTATTCCTATTGCTGTCACTGTTCCTGCTCTTGCTCAACGCCTTCAATCAGAGGACGTCTTTTATACTTTGCCCTTGGTATCAGGACATTTTACACAGACTGGGAGACATTTCATGCTGGTCAGGTTACACAGCCGTCGTTTGCCTTCTCAGTACAAGGATATCCCTTAAACTGAATCATATAAACTGTAGGTAGCAAGACTAAACCAGTAAAAGATTTCACCTGCTTCAAGGGAGCGACCTTATGTTGTTACTCACACTCTCAGAAATTCAGGCTGAGAAATTAAGATATATGCTTTTTCATTTAGTACTATTATTCATTTTTTCTTTTTTAAATACCTATAGAAATGTAAAAAAGCGAATGGAATAACTTCCCTTACTCGCCTGTTTCCTGTCGACACGATGTCCTGATCAGTAATTTATGGATAATATGAGTCGGAGAGATCTCATGTACTAAAAAGTTAGAAATAATGTTTGCTAACCCATATTGCACGATGACGTCTTATATTGTGTCTACGTCCAGATGATTTTATTCAGATAAGGTATATATCGTGTACGAAACGTGGTAATATTTTGCGACCAGTTGGATGCATGGTTCTGTTCCGCCTAATTAACCACAGCTGCCGTTTTCCACAAATGACGCTGGGTAAATGGCGGTGTTTGGATAATTATATGGTTAATGTGAGCAATTGTACACTTAATGGTTAGGCAGCCTGGCAGTGGACGTAGAGGGGCAGGTTTCTAATTGTGTATTGAGTGATGAGGGGAACCACAAATAGGTTGGTCACTCCGCGGCTCACTGTCCGTCTGGCTGGTACTGGACTGCCTTGCTCTTCCTGCCTTCTTCCCTTCACCTCCTTCTCTCCTCACATGCCTCCTTCCCCTTACCTGCCACCTTCCACTTACCTGCCACCTTCCCCTCACCTGCCACCTTCCTATCACTTACCTCATCGCTTATTATATCATCCTGACCTCATCATTGTGAACGAGGGTCAGAATTGATGTATCGAGTGATGACGGGAACCGCAAATAGGTTGGTCACTCCTCGGCTCACTGTCCGTCTGGATGGTACCGATCTAGGCCTGCCTTTACCTGCCGCGGTGCTCTCATCCACCCACCCCATGCCACGAGAGAAAGTCACCTTCACGTGGTGGCCTGGGGTTTTAGCTGCTACTACCATTAAAACTACTAGCATGCCCTTATCCAGCCCCTCAGGATGCTCTCTCGCCCAATCAGGTCCCACACCCAGCTCTCTTGTCCACTCCTCACGCTCCCAACCTTCACCTCCCAAATGAATAAATTTTGCGATAGTCTAAATATGATACCTAAGCGAGGCCCTGTCCACTAAGGGTTAAAATTGGATGGACTGCTGGGGATTGTTTGTAATCTTGTGTGTTTCACCGGTACTGTATTGTGTATGTTTACCTACATACTGTATGTGTTTTTGTATGTAATGCATTTTGTCATCATCATCATCATAACTGGCCTGTAACTGTGCCTGTGGTGTTCTTTACTGTTCATACTTCCTGACCACTCACGCTCCACGGCTCACCATCTTCTCAATTCCCACCTGTACAATACTATACTACCTTTGACTTTTTTGTTTTTACGCCACCTCATCTTCCCTTCTGCTGTCCATCTTTTGGCATATATATATATATATATCCAGTATATAAAATAATGTATAAACCGGTATTATATCTATCCGTCTTTACCATTATCTGTCTGTGTCTATCTATCTACCTATCTATCTATATATGTATTTCTATTCCTTTTTTGTCTGTTCTTATTCTCTCGTGCGATACATCCATTTGCCTTTTTTTACAAATTTGCATATTATTTCTCACAAATTTTCCAAGCTTTATATTCAACCTCTTCTGTATATCTGCTTTCCATATTTTATATATTCTCATGATATGCATCTTTTGTTCCTCATTCCTAAGGACCTCCCTTAAGTTTAATGAAGTCATGTAATGTTAATCAAAACGTAATAGAAAGGGAGTCGTCTTACTGAAGGGATTAGGGGATTATTTTTATATACTGTGCTGCAGGATGAGATAACAAGCTAAGTCGTTTCAGGAATTAATTTCATATCGTGTGTGTGTGTGTGTGTGTGTGTGTGTGTGTGTGTGTGTGTGTGTGTGTGTGTGTGTGTGTGTGTGTGATGTACTCGATCACAACTTCTGCATACCGTATGTGTCTCTCTTCTTTCCATATTCACTGTCATTTTATAAACTGTAATTTCCATGTCTCGCTTCCTCCCCCCCCCCCTCCGTTGGTTATCATCGCTGATTTCACCTCGATTCTTCGTCCTCGCTCAATCACTGGTTACGCTGAGAGAGAGAGAGAGAGAGAGAGAGAGAGAGAGAGAGAGAGAGAGAGTATCTGTGATTAAGGTTACTTATGATAACGGAAGGCAAGTGTGTGTGTGTGTGTGTGTGTGTGTGTGTGTGTGTGTGTGTGTGTGTGTGTGTGTGTGTGTGTGTGTGTGTGTGTGTGTGTGTGTGTGTGCGCGCAGTTTTGGTTTTAGTGACAATACTGTACGTTTAAGAATATGGTATTTTATGATGTATGACCGTGTGCATGCCAATTCTTTGTGTACTAAAGGAACCCAAATATAACATCACAAAGGTTTCATCAGCAAATGGAAGGTTAATTAAGGTGAGAGTTTTATAAATAACCTTGTAAGGGGTTCTTGTGTTCGTTATTTTAAACGGGAAATGTGTGCTGTATTATGTGTTTGTATTGTCTGTGTGTTCAGGTTGGTAGGCTCCGTTTGTATCTGAGCATGATTGGTGATGAAGGATAATGTGTGTGTGTGTGTGTGTGTGTGTGTGTGTGTGTGTGTGTTTATCAGGGTTAGGTGTGATTACGTAATGACTTGTGAACAGTAGTGTAGTGTAGCACAAAGTTGTGTGTGTGTGTGTGTGTGTGTGTGTGTGTGTGTGTGTGTGTGTGTGTGTGTGTGTGTGTGTGTGTGTGTGTGTGCGCTCGATCAAGGTTAGGTATGGTAACATAAGGCCAGTGTTGTGTGTGTGTGTGTGTGTGTGTGTGTGTGTGTGTGTGTGTGTGTGTGTGTGTGTGTGCGCTCGATCAAGGTTAGGTATGGTAACATAAGGCCAGTGTTGTGTGTGTGTGTGTGTGTGTTAGAGAGAGAGAGAGAGAGAGAGAGAGAGAGTTATTTTCATATTCGTTTCGTACGAGTTGTACGTGCATTTACTATTATTATTATTATTAATATTTTCAATTTCCACGCCACACCAAGGGTCACGTATGAGTAATGGCCGTCGCAACACACTACGTTCCTCTTCGTATTGATAGAACCTTGAAGGGGTAGAAAGCGTTACCTGAAGATGGTGGGGTGTGGAGTACCTGCCTGCAACGCCCTTTGTGTGTGTGTGTGTGTGTGTGTGTGTGTGTGTGTGTGTGTGTGTGTGTGTACTTCAGCAGTGTCTTTTCTGCCTAGCGTCTTCCTCCAACCACCAGTATCCTGACGGTGTAGAAAGTGGTACCGTACCTGATGATAAGGTGTCTTGCCCATACCCTTCCCCCCACAACCTCGTGTGCATCTTCCAGCTCACTACCTCGCAGAAATCACTCCTTACCACCTTCAGTACATATCCTTACTCCTTAGGTTTCTCCCCAAAGTTAAAAGATCGAAGAGAGGATAGATTGCACTACCTGATGATGAAGAAGTGTGGAGTGCCACCCTATAATTCCCTCTTGTATCTCCCTGTTCACTCTTACTCCCCGGGCTCCCTCTCCTGTCACTAGAACCTTGAGGAGGGTAGAAAGCGTTACCTGAGGATGAAGGTGTGTGCAGTACCTACCCCCAGCACCCCTTGTGTGTCTTCCGGCTCACTCCTACGCCACTGCAATTACAGGTTATTTCAAGGTCTCACCCATAACAACAACTATTTTTCGTGGGTGTGATTAATGTCCTCTGAGGGAGTGGGCAACGCCTAAAAGGGGGTAGGAAGGGACTGGATGTTTTGTCTTACTATTTTCTGTGTCTAAGCGGCTATACTTGTTTCACTCTGACATGGTCTAAACTTGACATCTCTCCATCTTGAATGTGTCGTATCATTTTTTCTATCGTTGAGCTACGTGAAATAAGCTGCAAGGGACGAAAATTTGTGCCAGATTATGGTGATACAATATTAGGCCATGAGAGAGAGAGAGAGAGAGAGAGAGAGAGAGTGAGAGTGAGTGATGAATGCCAGCCGTGAGGATGCATATAATCCTTTGCCAATTAGTACAACCGATTTCACATCATACTCACTGCCTATGTATGTTTGCTCTCTCTCTCTCTCCAGCTTAAGATTTCCTCCGGTTGAATAATATCGTTTGGCAATAACAATACTAAAGTTATAGCAATAAAAGCATAATGATTTTGCTGTATGCCTCTTAATTTCGCACGTGTTTTAATTGTGACCTTCAGTGTTGCGTGTGGTTGTTCAGTTCATTGTGTTACGTTATTATAATGGAAGAATTACGGTGCGCTATATCAGTTTATTATCACTGCTTCATATAAATTGATTTCTTTCACATGTCCCGTCAATGCACAGGTGACATTAATAAGATATCCATGTGTGGCTTCATTCTTTTGTGCACAGGTATTTCTTGAGGCGTGAGGGCACTGTACCCCATATACCAGCGTCCGGAGTCACGATTATTCTTGCAGTCAGTTTTTTCTGCAAGAGGAACAAAAAGAGACACGTAAAGTTTATGTTCTCTCTCTTTACTTGTCCTTCCTTCTGAAACAAAATATGTATAATTCACGATAATTTCCACTCCTGATTAAGACTGGTGTTTGAAGAGACAGCAAGAGTCACGGTATGATACTACTCTCTTCATGAACCTAAAAAAAAAAAAAAAAATCGTAGCTATGACAGGGAGTTTATAATCAATTTTGTTTGTGAATCTTTGCCGAAGACCATTTTTCTCCCATAAAAAGACTGCTGCCAACAGGATTGATCTAAAAAAACAAAAAACAAAATGGAAAGTACTAGCCCATCCATTACGACCGATCCATGCACTTGCTGCAGAGAAGGGTGGAGGCTGCTATTTGGCCTGTCTTCATCTTGTACTGTATCTGTCTTTTCTTAGTACGTGGAGGTGGTTGTGTTTATCATGTTCTTGTTTTCCGTGTTTATATTTTTCCTTTTGGTTTACATTTTATCTTGTATGTTTTTCCTGTTATAGATTTTATGCTCATCCTGTTGTGCATATAGTTTTATGGATATATATATATATTTTTTTCATGTGTGTTTAGCCTTTTCCTGTTTCTATTTTTTTTCTTAGCTTTCATGTCCTGTTCGTCATTTGTCCTCTAGTGTTTACAGTTTTTGAGTATTGTTAGTTACTTTTTTTTTTTTTTTTTTTTAATAGTAATATTGGTGATACTGTTATGGTAGTTATTGTAGTTGCAGTTGCGATAGTAAATGCGAGAACTGCCATGAAGATAATACCGGGAATTTTGTTAATGGCGGTGTGATGATGGTTATATACCGTACATTTGTTAGTGGTCGTTTGGGTAGATGTGGTGATAGTAGTGGTAGTGGTGATTGTGTGGGTGGTGGTGATGGTAATGGTAGTGGTGATGGTGGGGGTAGTGGTGATGGTGGTGTTGATAATAGTAGTAGTGACGTGGGGGTAGTGGTGATGTTGGAGGCAGTGGTGATGGGGATAGTGGTGGTGATGAAGGTAATGGTGATGGTGGGGGTAGTGGTGGTGGTGGTAGTATTGATGGTAGTGGTAGTGGTGATGGTGGGGGTTGTGATGACAGTAGTGTTAGTGGTGACAGATTTGGTAGGGTGTTTATAGTGGTGGTGGTGATAGTAGTGGTAGTGGTGACAGTAGTGATAGGGTGATATTAGTGGTAGTGGTGATAGTAGTAGTGGTAGTGGTGATGGTGGGGGTAGTGGTGTTATCTTGTCCACGCCACTCACCTCCCCGTCACCTTGGACCAGGCAGGAGTCGTTACGTGAGGCACCCTAGCGGAACACTCACACTACTACTACACCTTCTTCACGACACCACCCACGCCCCTCACAACACCTCTGACGCCTCTCACAACACGTATAATTAATTACATGTTATTTTAACCATATTACAAGCGTCTGGGGATAAATAAATAAATAAATAATAATCCTGGTACAACACTCACTTTTCGTCGTCTTCGCGATAATCCTCACGCCTTCCCTAACACCAGGCACCAGTGATTTATTTTAGACACCTTGGCTCGTATTTTCGTCGGTTAAGGAGGCTCCCTGGCACCTCTTCCGTAACGATTTATTTTCAAAACTACCCATCAATATCCTCTTTTTTTACTTCTTACGTCTTTTTAATGTCGACATAGATTGCATGAAAAGCACACAGGTATATTATAGTAACGGAGCAGAATCATAAGTAAATCAGTAAGGAAGAGATGTTACTATGCTTCCTGCCGCACGAGAATACCACTTCTTACCACTGAAACTCCTTTTACCGGTACTACAAGAGGTCTCGGCAAAGATGAGTAAAGTCGCTGGGTAATCGGAAAATCAGAATTCTCCCACACTACCGCCTTCACAACAGTTATCTCTCTCCTAACACCAGTACGATATTATGCACATTTTTTTTTTTTTTACCATAAAGCGTCTGAAGATAGCAAAAAATAAATAAATAAATAAATAAATAAATAAAATCTGGTGCTAGACAGAAGAGGAACACAGCACACTACAACACCTTCACTATGACTCTCACGCCTCTCTTATCACCATTAATTATACACATGCTTTTAATCTCGAATATAATCATCTAACTCTACCAATTATTAAATCACGCGGAGGTAGTACGAGCAAAATTTAAGAGGTATCACGATGCTCAAGGTGCATGTACGTTCGTTATCTGAAGCTGTAGTGGCCATTAATGAACTTCCCATTGCTTGATTTTTTTTTTTCCCCGCAGTACCTACGGTATACCCAATTAAAAAAAGATATTCTCGCCACTCGAGTCCAACAGATATAATAAATTGATGCCTCCTGCAATATAGCATCCTGAACTGTGTCGTTTCGTGTAATTTCAAGTGTAAAAGAAACGAAAATGCCAAGGGTGATGTTTACAAAGAAGTCGTAGGGTTGTACACGGTTCAGAAAGTTTCGTCCTGTTTCATATGTTTAGATCGGTAAGAAGTGGAATGTTTTTTTTCTTCTTTTTTAAGGGTGTACCAAAGATGAGCAATGTTAGTTCCGTCGGCTGGACTATAAAAACAAGTAGTTGTTGGTCTACGTGAATGTATGTGAATGTACGCTTATGTCTTGTACAGTATGTGTATATATCTTTATGTGTGCCAGCATGCATGTATTTATATGTGTGTTTGCCTTATACGTATATGTATGTTGACGACCTGCATGTCTTTATTCGTGTGTATGAGCTCTACGTACTGTATATTTATGTGTACGTGTGTTGACCTTCATGTATATATGCGGAATGTTGACCTGCTTGTACATATAACGATGTGTTGGTCAGTCAGTGGTTCTTACTGTATACCTGCTGGAGATTGTGGGTGAGTTCAGGACACAGTTTGAAATGAGTTGGTGTGATCACTTGCAGGTGGGCCCAGTGTGGTATGACAAGTGGCTGGGAGGAGTATGGCGGCGTACTCCATAAGGGCATGGATAAGGATTCACAGACAGACTTAGGATAGTTCCCAGTTGTAAATATGACTGGTTTTGTCGGAAAGACAAGGAGGGTGTAGAATCTTTCCTTGTGGTTGCTCTATCTGTAAAAACAAAATCTTGGCTCCGAGGGGAGATTTTTTTTTTTTTGTTTTTAAGAAAATTGGCTTCTGTATTTTTTTTTTTTTTTTGCACGACAATAAATGGAGAGAGCAAAAGCTTCCCATGTCAGCTGTTCGCTCTGCAAACCAGAATCTGAATTACGAGAGGGAATTGGACGTAAGTTTGTGAATGCGGGTTTGGAATTCTACGGTTAAGAGTGGCCAGACACCCTTCCCTCGCCTCCCCTTCCTGTGGCCCGGTGGAAGTGGTCTTGTTTGTCTCTCTTGCTGTTTTGTAGAAGCCACTGTTGTCTTTGATATGCTCCTCGTTCTGACACATATATTCTTGCAAATGAATAGCAATTGAATGTTGAGTTTGTGACACTGAATTTTCGTGCTAAAAACTCTGAATATGATCAAGGATTCAGGACGTAGTAATAGTTTAGGCTCTATTTTTTAAACCCAGTGGCTGCGTGGAGCTTCCTTCAGCAGAACATAATCTTCTGGCGGTGGCAAGAATAAAATATGCAGATTGATCCAGCATAGTCAGAGAGGTAAAAATACGAAGTTATGCCTGAGTTCTGCCACTGACGAGTGTTAATGGGCTGTTTGCAGTTTCTGGCGCAACCTACATTCTGCTGTTTTGTCTAGTGGATGGAGTGTTTGTGAGGGTGTTGAAGGAGGTCGACGTTATGTGGTCAACGGTACACTCTGACTGGTCATGCAGGGGAAGTGGTTTGTTTGATAGCTGCATGGTTGACAAGATGTGTCTTTTTAATTCCTCGTCTTATTAAAGCTTAGTGGTGCTGGAGAGGGACGATCAGGTGGTTCCCCTGCCTGGTTATAAAAACGTCCCTCGCTTCCCACTCTATTCCCAAAAAGGCGGATGGTGGACTGCAGAACGGTCACTTCAGCCTGTAGTCCACTGGGTTCACGTTCACATGACCCTGGGGTTACAAATATTACCACTGAAGGGTAATATGAATGGTGAAGTGGTGATTTCTATGACATTCCGTAATTGTCACCTCTGTAGTCAACCGTATATTGTAACTGGTCATGCAAGAGAGACGGTCAGTAACAGCATGATTAAGTAGATGTGGCTTTCTGGTGGCTGGTTCCACTGAAGGTTAATGGCTGGTGAAGTGGTGAGGCTTTTATGACATTGACTGTTAGCTTGTCAAGAGTTTTTTAGCACGGGTTTTATACATTATTGTACCTCTTCATTACGAGGGTCTCTCTCTCTCTCTCTCTCAGTCTGATTAAAACCATTTAGCCGCAGTAAAAATACAGGGGAAAAAAATACCGTACCTAAGGGCTTAATGAAGATTGCCTTTACTGGATGTCGTTTGTATCCTCTTCACTGTAATGGAGTTTCTCGTACAAATATATTCGTAAGATAAAATCCTCGCAGTAAGATTAACTCCTTTAGTGCTAGATCTTTCCCGAGGTAAATCGTCTGAAGGAAGCAAAAAAACTGATAAAAAATTCCTAATCGTACTGAAAGAGTTGATGTGAAATATCTGGCCCTCGTTCATTCAGAGAGATCTTTCCCAAAATCAGTATAATCGTCTCATGTTTAATAACCCTTTCTGTATCGGTCAAGTGCTTTTCTGGTTTATTCGTTCTACCACCAAACGATTTATGCTTTTATTTAGGAACGAATTTTTGCAATGATGGGCTTAGTGATGACTATATGTAACCCCTCCAGTTGAAGATGTCCGAGGGTGAAGAAAATCGTCTGTGGTAAGAATAAACTGAAAAATATGCCACTGGAATGAAGGAGTTGAGAATATGTATGTAAAAAAGTCATCAATAAACGCGTTTGCATTCTTGATATTGCGTCTCTTAAGCTTTTAGACCAGTGAGGGACTGAGTATCGTGATGTAGAGTAGACCGCGTAAGATTAGCAACACAAAAAAAAGTGTGTTGAGGCATGACGAGATGGCTTTCCTTGGAGGGAAGATCTGCATCCTTTAGATTACGCTGTCATTGAGAACTTGCCGCATCACCTTGGATGCCAAAAGAAGCAGCATCACCAGCAGCAGAAACCTTGACAGCTCTGAGTTAGGACAAAAACCTCTCTGATCTACGCCAGTGGTCCAGTTTAACAGAGTTGGAAATTTATAATATACTAGCTATAGAAACTGAAATTTACGAAACATATTACACATTTAGGCTGACTTTTTAAAATTCTTGCTGCAGTGAGATAGCTTTACAGTATTCGTCGTATGGGAGGCCTTTTGCAGACGTTAGGAGAGACAGTGTTTGGTAACGCCATTAATACCTTGGCGTCGTTTTTTATTTATTCAGAGCAAGACGATTTTCTTAATCCCTTCACCCTTAGGGGTCTCTCCTAAACAGTCTGGAAAGAGGCTGAGTACGATACAAAGCGCGTCCTCACGCTGAAGGGGTTAAGTTAAAGGAGAGATCTCTTAGTGAAAGGGTTAATGGCACACACACACACACACACACACACACACACACACACACACACACACACACACACACACACACACACACCTAGTATCCACCCCATTCATACTCACACTGGTTTAGTAATGCAATACACAGACCGTCAGAATGTGGTTTGAATCCGGTTGCTGAATGTCACGTGCCTGTCTAATTTCTCACATTGTTCCATCCATTCGAGAGAGGACGCGTTCTTCTCATATTGCGTTGTTTTTAGATTGCATTCCTTTGTATTCACCATATAGGGCACTTGCATTCATACTGTATAGCTTTTGTATTGCATTCCCCTTTGCACATTGTTGCTCTCCCGTTGCATTCTTCTCTGCTTACAATACCCGCCCGGAATGTCATTTTATTGCACTTTACTCGTGTTAATGGGAATTTCACTTTTTATTCTGTGTTTGAGCGTCTTCTGTGCCACTTAAAGGTTTTGCAGTTTCGTCTGTAGGTGTCACGTAAAAAGTATTGTTAATTTATTCCTTGTGTTCACAGTGCCGTGAAGTATTTACACAGAGGAATTACAGTATACTCACATAGCACTATGATACTCGAAATATCAGTGGATGACATACTGACACTTTCTTTCCCATCCATTATCGCATTGCCCCTATTTTCGGTCCCTCTCAGACATGCCGCTAACATTTCCGCTCTAAACTCTGAACTAGATCGCAAAGTTCTGCATCATTATTATTAGCATCCAAACCTGTATTATCTACGTATATCAGGCTCAAAATTTTCCAACTTTTGTCATCCATTAACAGTTTCTCATCCTCTTTTCCCATCACTTTCTCCCCGACCTCTCTCTTTCATTGATTAAGTCTTCCTGTTTTGCGATCGCTCACTCCCACGACTTTCCATCATTCATTAACATTTTTTTTTTTCAGTCACTCGCCCTGACCTCTTACCATCATCCATTAACATTTTCATCCTCTTTTATCGATCACTCACGCCCTGGCCTCTCTCTCAACCCCATCGGTGTAAACATTAAGCAACCATGGGGACATCACGCACCCGTCTCACTTCAACAAGGATACTGAAGAACTCGCTCAGGCTTTTCCTCCTCCCACGGAACTGCTTTAAAATTATCGGAAAATCTCAGAACCAATAACACTCCTTTACAATAACAACATGTAATGCTATACTCTATTCACTTTAACTAGGTGTAAAATTGCCGTCCCCATCGTAAATGCTGAGCTAGGGTAACACACTAACACTAGATTATGATGCTAGGAGAGGTGCTATGAATAGGAAGTAAGGCCACAGTATTTTCTTATTCTGACATTGAACTACGAGTAATACGATGCAAAAGGACAAACGCCTCTGCCTACTTAAAGTGAATGAACTATAGCTAAATATCAGCATAGTTACAGCAGCGTGACTTCTGGAACTCCTAATCCTTCGACAGCCAGAGGAATCTCACAGTTATATTCAAATTGTGTGAATTATACTGTGAAGTGGGGCAAAACTGGCCTGGAGCAGTGAAAGGGCTTTCTAAGGAATATAGTTTTGGAATGCTGATTCACCCTTTTACGGGATGCCTTCATGTGCTGGAAAAAAAAAAAAGTGATAGAAGAGGGTGAAAAGTTGTTAATATTAGCCTTGTCGTTACTATGGACTCACTAAATTATTATGTTCACATTTATACCGGACGATTTTGTTCAGCTGAGAGAGAGAGAGAGAGAGAGAGAGAGAGAGAGAGAGAGAGCGCTGGGGGAAATTGACATAAGAGCATAATCGGACAGCAACAACAACGAACCAAAGCGGGACAACTAGCGGCACCTCGTCCTTGAAGGGGGGGGGGGGGGGCTACGGGAAGTGATTTTTGCCCTCTGCATTTTTCCTTAATTTTAAACGTAATTTTATCTGGCTTCCGTCAGTTGTGCTTTTATGACTTACTTGTGATATACTGGGTTGTCAGTAATGGTAAATAGTAAATAATTAAATCCTCGAGCTGAAAGGGAGGCCGCGGGAAGTGTGTTTTTCTCACTGCATTTTTGGGACTCGAGGTTTCCGCGGTTCCATCAGTTCGTCAATACGTCTGCAATTTTGTGTCCGCTCTGTAACTTCCACATGCATGGCCAGATTTTAATATAACTTCACACAAATGTCCCCCATACCATGACGGTGTGTCGCGTGTAACAATCAGCCATATACTCCCAAGGTCAAGATCACCCTTGGGACTTGAACAAGGTTGGGTTCTGTCATACTGAACAGCCATACCTACATTCGTGTCCGCTCTATAACGTCCACATGCATGGAGTGATTTTGATACAACTTCACACCAATAATGTTCCCCATACCATGAAGGTGTGTCGCGCAAACCAGGGATCTACTCCCAAGGTCAATAACATATGTATGGTTATCATCCGGTAGGGGACTTTGTATTGCATGGGAGTACTGAATGCACTTGTCATACCACGGAGCGTGATTTTTGTGATTAATTGGTTTGCGTCGCCTGTGCATTATGTTTTACTTGGTATGCAAAGTTCAGCCTGTTATCAACCTGTCGATCAGTCAGTCAGTCAGCCAGTCTGTCTGTCTTTCTACCTGTTTTGGCTATCTGTTTCTAGTTTATTTTTTGAAATGCAGGTAGAGTTGCCAAACCACACTGTTATCACTGGTTACTCTGAAAATACGTTAGTATGTCGTTAAACACAAAGTCCCAGTGAATCGCCAAGAAATGTTCCAAATTTACTGAATTATCACAAAAATTTAGTAAAGATCCCCCTCCCTCAAAAAAGTAAAAAGAAGAAGAAGAAGGCTTAAGAGTTTAGCCTGTCAACACCGCAAACCACATTAAGGCAGAGAATAGATTTTTGCTAAGTTCCTATAATCCCCAAGAACACGACGGGCGTAATACTATCTGAATGTTCATAAAAGGTAAATAAACAGATCTAGCGACAGAATCTCTAATCAGACAGGTGCAGCAGCCACCTCCCCGAATGGTTAAGTCCTCTTTAGTGAGCCGCGGGTACAGCACCAACAATGCTCCTCTTTCTCTCACTTATTTTCATTCTCTCAGTCATTTCTTTCCGTATTCATATCCTTTTCTGGCCGACCTTTTGTTCCAGCCAGTGAACCAACAAAGGACCTGGACTGGTAGTTATAAAAGACCCTAACCAAGTTTTACGATAAACGAATCTCCGCAGTAGTGAATGATGCATGGGAAGATTGGCTCGATCGCAGTTTTTCAGGTTAATATTCACACTAGTTTGACTCTGAAATAACTAGCAGCTGTATAAGTAAAGACAAGTGATATATAAACAAACAGTCTTACACGCAGGTTAAGCTTAAGAGAGTTTATAAATACTGTCCATATTCCGGGTTTCCCTCGTGTCGCCCGTGAGTGAAAGGGTGAAAAAATATGGGGAGAAAAACTGGCATTGTCTGCGGCACCCCGTCTTTCATTGCCCATCAGAGGGTTGTGTTCTGGTGGATTTAGAATATTCCTCAGCACTCTTTCTTAGCGACTTATTCTCTTGGATGTTATTATTATCATCGTAAGACAGGAGGAAAAATATGGAGAGAAAAAGTGGCATTGTTGGCACCACATCTTTCAGTTGAGATCAGGGGTTGTGTTCTGGTGGATTACGGTATTTCTCAGCACCTCTCCTTACGCGATTCATTTTTACATAATACACGCATATATCGTCTTTTTTTTTTTTTTTTTTTAAATCCTGAATATCGAAATAGTTTGCATAAATATCATACACACATCTTTACCATTTTTTTTTTTTTTTTTTGGGGGGGGGTCTGTATTTGGCGCGATACTGTTTTCTTTTTATGATTGTGTATCATTTTCATACTGAAGCAATTTGTATAAGTAACTAAAACAAGTGAATTTAACAGTTGCTGGAGACCCCCCTAAAATCTGCACTAATACGGCTCTAGAACGGCTTACACTATTATACAGTATACAGTATTTCACCTATACATTCAGGTCTTCTTTCGTCACGTATAATAAGGTGTGTGTTAAATCAGGGTAATATTTTTCAACCGTGTGCTCTAATTTACGGTATAGTGTTGTGCCGCGACTTTCTGGTGTTCCTGTTGGCGTGTGTCGTAGCGGGCAGATGAGCAACTGAGGCCGTAAATTGTAAACGTAAATCATATCAAGCCATTTTTTTTTTTTTTAAGTTATTGTGGCTGAGTGGGAGAGTGTGCAGTTGATAAATATTAGAAGTGAAAAAATAACATGGTGATTAGAGTGTTGTGATGAGTTATTAGGGCAAGCTGGGAGAGTGAAAGTTAAGGTTACAGAAAAAGATGAAAAGATTACTAGTCGAGTGTTTAAGATAAATTGTAGAAGGTTATTGTTAAAGAGTATGGGCGGCAGTAAATGTTTGACCTGGCGAAGTAGCATGAAGACGATTTGGTTTTGAGGGGGTTTAAATAACGTATAATAAAATAACGGGAAATTCATGGAGTTAATGGTAAGTTACAGGCAATTTTGTTTTCTTTGTTAATGCTGGCAGGGGTATTAATGTGTGATTGCAGACAACGGGGGAATGAGGATGTAGTGAGGGTTATAAGTACCGAGTGTAGAAACAGCAAAAGTATATAGAAAGACGAGAGTTTTTAGTAAGTTTTGGTATGCATATGGATAAGATGTTTTGGATAAGGAGTTACAGACAAGTGGGAAGCATGACTGGTGTGGATAAGGGGTGTTAGCTAAATGGTTGTTGGTAGGGAGGGGGTATGGTTGGTGTGGATAATAGATTTGAGTAAGTTGTTGCAAGCAAATGGGAAGTATGGTTGGGGCGGGTAGGAGGTTTTGGTTAATTGGTTGCAGACAAGTGGGGGGTATGGTTGGTGTGGGAAAGAAGGTTCAGGTAAGTGGTTGCAGGCGTAGAGCATGGTTGGTATGGATAAGAGGCTTTGGGTTGCACGCAAGTAGGGGATGTGGTTGGTGTGAGGGTGGTGGCACTTGAGATCAGCCGTGTTCACCTTTACCAAACAGGGCGGCCATGACTCCACGCAACCTCTGAGTGCCACCAGCGCCTGTATGCGCGTCACCGTGTCTCAACCCTTTCACTGCTTGGAGTTCATTTTACCTACAAGAAAAATCTTTTGGCGTCAGCTTAACTTTTTTTATTCTAACAACCTAAAATTGTGGTGTTCATATTATTATTATTTTTTACTCTAACTTGGCCAAAAATTACCATAATAAATACTGTACTCTGACGACCTGAAATTGTCACATTTCCCCATCATGACTGCCGAGTTGTCACATTATCACTGGAATTTGGTGCCAATCACAAAAAAGTACTACGTAAAAGGATGTAGGGTCATTACACTATATTTTTTGACACTCATCCACGTGAATTAAGCTACAAAAGGAACAAATTTGTGGGTCAAATTAAGGTGAAAGAACTGTAGTATATTGTGGGAAGCATGTTAATGTGTCTGCCAAACCTTAATGTAAAAGTTGTTAATATTTTTGCTGGGAGGTACTCAGCGGAGTGAAATCACCTGACGTCACGCGAAATAAAATGCTATATATACAGTCCCTTAACTTGGTGGAAATGTCCGTCCTTTGGCAGCTTATTTCCCGTAGCTCAATGCCAGAATATGACAACGACTCAACATGCTTCCATAGCACTTCTCCGTGGCTAACGCCTTATTCTAGTGTTAATCTCTTCATACAGACTCAGGATTCAAGATGGAGTGACGGTAGATTTATGCCTGTACCCCATTTCCTTTAACTTGGTCCAGATTTTCATTCCTCTGGAGCTCATTTCACGTTGCTCAATTGGGGAAAATGACAAAGCTATGGCTCTACTATCTTTCCAGGGCACTTATTCGTGACTAGCGTCGTAATCTTGTGCCAGTCTTTTGTTACAACTCAGAATACAAGATGGAGAAACGGCAATTTTAGGCCAAGTTAGAGTAAAAGCAGAACAGTTAAAGTTAACAAAGTACAGGTTCTCATTCTTTGTTTTAAGGGTGTACCGTAAGGACTCCTGCGGTGACATTTAGCCAGCTGCAGTATTGATGGCATTTAGTTGCAGTTCCGATGGTGTCAAATTCCTTAACCTCCCCAGCTCTCCCAGGCTTCGTAAAATCGTGTGCGGACAGCCGGGAATTAAAAAAAGAAAATGAAAAAGAAAATGTCCATGGTTAACCCTGTCTGACCTACATTTTACTTAATTTCACATCATTACTGTTCACGATTCTACTCCCTTGATTATATAATACTGTTCACGATTCTACTCCCTTGTTTATATAATACCATTCACGATTCTACTCCCTTGATTATAAATTACAATAGTATATGACAACCAGAAACCGTGGTAAATATCCTAGCGATATTGTCATACATCCATTATCTCCTTCAGTCCAGTGATATCGTATTCTTGTTATCTAGAGACGAACCTGATCAACTTAATCTTGTCTTTTTCGCTTTATTTTTCCTCGCACATGACGAAGCTGCTTAGTTTGGGGGACATTTCTTTGTGATGGAGCTTAAAGGAGGTCGTGTCCCCAGAGTAATATATAGTCATCGGGAGGTGGCAATGATACCCTTAAGCAGTTTCACTCGCAACTCCACAGAAAGTAAATAAATTAAAATACAAAACAGCCATTACGTTGACTGCCAAATTCATACTCATCCATCCATCCATCCAACTGTCCTTCCGTCCATCCAGTTCTGTCATCCGTCAGCTGAGGTACTGCTTGTGTTAAAAAAAAAAGAAAAAAAAAGGACGTTTTGGTTGAAAGAGATTATGTCAAAGATATTAAAACTACCTAGTCTAGAAAATGGGTGTTGTGGTTGTAAGAGAACGAAAGAGAAACTACCCAAACCAGACCATATATAATGAAACTTAACCTAACCAATCTACTCTAACCTACCTCTAACAAGACAGAAGTGAATAGTGTAGATATAATGTCATAATATTTAACAACTAGATCTAACGAAATTAACCTAACCCAATTTAACCAATATGAGATTTATCCAGGTATTACTAACAGCCTAGATTTCATGTAGTTTGACTTGAAGAAATAAGTTATAGTCGTAGTTGGTATATCGTGCATATAACAACGACCTCTTTGTATATGATTAATTTTTGTCCTATCTCAGAAATTAGGAGACAGGAAGGGCGTTGTCTTTCTTCAACCATTTTTTTTTTTTTTTTTTTTTTTTTTTTTTTTGTCATGTACCAATATACCAAAGTTGAGGTTGCCCGACCAACCTATGAGTTGTTTACGAGTCTAAGTATACTCCCTAACTGTAATCACCTGGTTCGCTGACTCATGATTCTCTCTCTCTCTCTCTCTGAGTTAACGATGATTTGGTAATCTGATGAGAAAACTTACTCATCAGTTTTTGCGGCATTGCGAGGCGATCACTGACGCCTTGTGTGTGTGTGTGTGTGTGTGTGTGTGTGTGTGTGTGTGTGTGTGTGTGTGTGTGTGTGTGTGTGTGTGTGTGTGTGTGAGAGAGAGAGAGAGAGAGAGAGAGAGAGAGAGAGAATATCATCGTATAGTGTGCTAGCTCTCCCTACAAGTACTGAATTAGAGGAGGAAGGGAAGGGAGATAAGAATGGTGATTTTGTCCCTTATCGGTAGTTCATCGTTATCAGCCCCGCCCCTGGCACCTCCTCATCCCTTACACCACCACTATCGCCATCACCACTACGGCCAGCTCTTGTCTGACTAGGGTATAAAACACTAACATATATATTAATGTTTCTGGTGTGTATCTCTCTCTCTCTCTCTCTCTCAACATCTTTATCTTCCACCTGTTCACGGTTACCTGCCCTTCCACCTCACTCTCAATACACGCACCTAGTCAGATACACATCACTATATATCGCCTGCATCATAGGTATTTTAAGTCATTGATATTATATATACTGCACGTCTTTCCTCAGAGTTAGGCCTCTAATTAATGTGTCAGATATATCAATAGATAGATAGATATATAAGTAAATGAATGATTAAAACTGTGTTATTGACGTCATTTCCTCCTGTACAGTTAGCTGTGTTGTCGGAAGAGGCTGTAAAATAATGGTTTAGAGGAAGTGGTTGTGTGTGTGTGTGTGTGTGTGTGTGTGTGTGTGTGTGTGTGTGTGTGTGAGAGAGAGAGAGAGAGAAAGAGAGAGAGAGAGAAACCGCGATAATGTGATAATATGATTTAGCCTTCTTGTTTCCCACGCTCTTACATGCTTTCCTTTCTTTTTTATACACAGCCTAAGGGAATGCCTTACCGTAGACACGTTTTGTTTTTCATCGCATTTATCCCCGTGCGACTAACCCCTTATATATATATATATATATATATATATATATATATATATATATATATATATATATATATATATATATATATATATATTTTACCCTGACCAATTTGTTCAGATTTGGAGAGACCCCCTTGAAGTGGTCAGCAAGTCTTTAATATCCTCTTCGTCTTTTATTTCATTCTTTCAGCCATACACTTCAAGAAAGATTTGCATTTGCTGAGGGAAATAAGTCATGTCTCCCTTTATCCATACAGCATTATGTCGTCGTTTATTTATTTATTTATGTTTTTTTTACCACTGAAGATTTTATTGAACTTGGGCAAGACCTCGTGGTGAATGGGTAAATGCATTTATCCCGGCAAGTCTAAACAAGTTTAATAATATCTCTAATTAACCAAAATCAACCACAAAAGTCCACATTCTCGTTGGTTAAGGAGACTCCTTAGCACCCGTTCCTTGGTGATTTACCTTTAGGTATGGCTGGTTAATATCCTTTAATATGGTTTGGTCTGTATGTATGGTGAAGCGATATCAGAATGATTTACATAACACAGAGGATGACATTAAGGTGCAATAAGCAAAATAAATTACTTGGGAAAGGGTATTAGGGAGCTTCATTAACCGACGAGACTCCTTGGGGGCCATTAAAGCAGTTATATTCTTCCTTGATAATTATCCCTAACTCCTTTCAGCTTCGTTAATGGCCAAGTGTAGTAAGATTGGAGGGTTGGTTTGACAAGTAAATCGAGGAACATCATGCCAGCCTCGCGAAAAATACTCACTGAATTTCTTGTGACCACGACGTAACATTAAGGTTGTGGGAGTGACTTAGTTCCGACAGGTGAAATCAGACCCAATATACTGTTCAAGGAGCAGGCTGGGGAGGGTGACATCGTGGGAAGAAGTGTGGTTGTTACTTCCCTCACCTCACCATAACATCATTTCAATCTTGCAACAGACTAGAGGCTTAGAAATAGACTTTGGTGAGACATTTTGTACTGACAGGACTAGATATTGCTTCATGACGAGACTTCCCTCCTAAGTTAAGCAGAAATGTTAGGTAGCAAAAATATACAAAAATGACGTCCTATAGCTGACATGGCTATAGCGTGGGACTTCTGTGAAGAGAGGTGGGAGGGGGGGGGGTCTAATGTCCGAGTACTGGGTGAGGGTGTGACCTTCTGGGAAGTGTGCTGTGAGCCCTACTTCCCTCACCCTACACTTCACCGCCCTGTTTCACGCACCGAATCGCCACCGAATATTTCGTTTTGCCAGGTGTCGTTCCTTTTTCTTTTTTCTTACACGTATTTTAATACGTACAGGCTTCACACACCGAATCACCACCGAATATATATTTTTTTTTTCATCCCACCCCCCCTTTTTTACTAGCTTCACACACCGAATCCCCACGGAATATTTAACCCTGCATATATATATTTTTTAAATACTTTCAGGCTTCGCACCATCATCGCGGAATACTTAATCGTACCTAGTGCCTTTTCCTTTTTATATTTGAATAGTTTCAGGCACCACATAAAGAAGCATGGGAAAATTTTGAAGTCACTAGTTTGTTTTGTAGTGGTTCTTGTATCACCCAAAATATGTTGCCCGATATCAAGGAACACTTCGTGATTTTTTTTTTTTTTTTTCAGGCAACACATTCGAAATCACTGCTTATTTTATAGTTGCCGATATTTTGTTTGTTCATTTTCGTGTGTATCTTACTGACTTTGACAGCCATAACACCCTTTACTATGATGATAATTTTGTACTTTATTCCTGCTACCACTACACGATTTTGTTCAGTTCAGAAGGAAGTTTTCGTAGTGAGGGTGTCGATAATCAAGTTACATTCATACCCACACATCCGTACTTGTACCAAAATAGTATATGGAAACCAGTCATAAAAATCATTCCGAGGCACTTAAAAAAAAAAAAAAAATCACTACAAAGCGTTTTCCTTGGGCTGAATAAAAATATGCAACGTAGCTGTAGCAAGCGAGGAAAAAAAATATTTGCACTTTTTTTTTTTTAACACGATAGTAACCTTTTATCACGAGAAGTCATCCCGAAGTTCAAACAGTAAAAAAATATATGCCTGTTCTTTGAACTTAATTATAAAAAGACGCCATCGGACGGAAGAGGTTAAGGGATATTCCGAGGCACAGTTTATAAATATAAAATAAATAAAAATAAGTATGTGGTGTTGCAGATTCTCACCTCGTCGTGTGGATGGCGAGGCCTCATTCAAAGTCATCACAGCAGTTTTGTATGATAAGAGGTCGAGGTTAGGTAACAATCTGCCAGCACTTTTTTTGAGGGGGAGGGAGAGGGGCGCAGTTTTGTCGGCTTATAGGAAGCCCCCAAACACTTTTTCCACATTAGATTTCAACGACAACTATAATATTCCATTCCAGTTTACGCCGGATGATTGTAGTCACCTGAGAAGGAGTCACAACAACCCTGGAGTGTTAATATTATTCACGTTTACTTCATTTACGAGAAAATGGGTCGCACCTCTATTCACTCGCCATTCAGGCCTTTGCAGCGGAGAATTGAAAGGCTTGAATGGGGGAATAGTTGCGACACAGTATCGTAGAGCTTCTTGATGTTTCTTTGGCTTTAATCACTAATTGCATTTTTAAATATTAAATATTACCTCAAGAAGATTTAATTCAGCTTTAGGAAGAACCTCGTATTGAAAGGGTTAATGAAACCATATCAAACCCCTGTAGTTAGAAGTCTTCCTCAGCTGAATGAAATTGTTTACAAATAAAAAGTGTCATTGTAATAATGGGGTTGATTACTATTTTTTTTTCCATTTTGTATGTGGATCATGTCGACTCTGTTTTTATTAGTGGTAATGGGATAAGAATGGTGTAGATCTTATATGTACGGTCAAAATTTAAAACAAAGTAAACATGTAATAAGGGTTTAAGTTTGCAGTACAGTGGCGTCTTTGTTATCTTGTTCTTTTTGCCACCAAACGATTTTTTTTTTCTTTAATTTTTGGGGAGATACTGTATTTCTTAGTGGACATGGAGTATTATTGGAAAATGTTCTTAAGAGCCGTATTGTTCAGTAAGTCCATCGTAAAGTGAATAGAGTCGTCTTGTGGTAGCCAGGAGAGAGAGAGAGAGAGAGAGAGAGAGAGAGAGAGAGAGAATAAACACTTTACAGCTGAAACACACACACACACACACACACATTTCCTAAGTCCCGCATATTATCTCTCAGTGGAAATTTACATATTTGTATGTATAATGTATTGTGTATGTAGGCTATGTATGTATGTATATATGTAACTTATGTATGTAAATAATCTCCCCTCTTAGAACACGCAAGCTCATTTCTCAACACAGTCCCTTGTATCATCATAGTACAGAATGTATGTATGTATGTATGTGTGTCAGAATGTGTGCAGTTTCCCGTGCAAGAGCCTGGAGTGAAAGTATATGGGCAGCCAGGCATACAGACAGGCCAGGCATGACTCTTGCAACCATAGCTTTTTTTTTTTTTTTTTTTTTTTGCGGGAGAAGAGAGTTATGATGTCAGTTCAACTTGGGATAGACTTTTTAATGGGAAGTTAGAGACAGTTTTCATTAATCCCTGTCACTCTAGGGTGCTCCTCTTTTTTGGAAGGAGTCAGAGATGGGAAGACATACCAAAAAGTACAGTATATAAAAGCAAACGGCAGACTACTATACACCTGCTAGCTATTACAAGGTAGAGAGAGAGATTGTGTGTGTGTGTGTGTGTGTGTGTGTGTGTGTGTGTGTGTGTGCACCATTTATAAAGGTATCATCATCGTTGGTAAACAGGTGGAAGACTTTCAGTTTTCCTGAGTATTTCTTCAGCATCTGGCAAAAGCAGTTTTTATTTCCATAGTCTGTTAACAGTATAAAACCTAATACCTTATACTCAGTACACTCTGCATGGGTTATAATATGATTCTTGGAAAAATTAAGTTACCATCTTTTAATCATTTAATCTGTGGCCACTGTATATCAGCTGCTGTTTTCTTTATGCCTTTATCTTCTTGTGCACATAAATGACTGTTCTCTCCTTGGCATAGCAAACTTCATTACATCTCTTCCCTAGCTGTTCACCGTATTTTGTCTATTATACAGTATATTAATATCCTGTGGCTTGTTACTAATTCAGACTGATTCGATATTAACTTGACAGCCAAAAACATACAAGACTATATTATGATGTAATTTGCACAGGAACTGGTTTGGGGAAAATTGGTAACTTCTTTAACATTGAGAATGTGACACAAAGAAGTCAGAAATCCAGCTGCAAGTTATATATAAATTGTGAAACTGTAGTGGAATGTTAACAGTGGTCCTATCAGGCAGGAATGACAGTCAGTTGCCACCTTTCATCACACACACACACACACACACACACACACACACACACACTGAGAGAGAGAGAGAGAGAGAGAGAGAGAGAGAGAGAGAGAGAGAGAGAGAGAGAGAGAGAGAGAGAGAGAGAATACAACTGTAGTGAATGAAATTATTGTATTGTAGCCCAGTACTTTAGACTTCTGTTAGTATTTCAAGATGTGCAGGGGAAGTGACAGTATACATGATGACCCTGGGACCTTTCATCCATCATAGCATTCTTTTGAAGGCTGCACAGTCTCCCATTTGCTCTTGCATAGTTTTCACATCTTTTCTGGTACACAGAATTTAATGTAGTGATATGTGAAAGGCTATGAATGAATTAAAGAGTTTGCATTAGAATGACTCTGAAAATATGTGTATGCAAAAGCAGTGTAATGATATTTGAAAGAAAAGAGTATGGCATGCCAGTTGCACAAAGGATTGTATGAAGAGAGGAAGCAGGATGATTTG
This sequence comes from Coenobita brevimanus, assembly GCF_032717465.1. Taxonomy (NCBI): domain Eukaryota; kingdom Metazoa; phylum Arthropoda; class Malacostraca; order Decapoda; family Coenobitidae; genus Coenobita; species Coenobita brevimanus. The sequence continues at coordinate 4,619,947 of NC_136967.1, forward strand.
CAGAGAACCATACATGGGAGGTGAGGTGCATGAGGATATTGATAGTTTTCGTTATCTGGGAGTAGTTCTTTACTGGGTAAACATGGCAATATGGAATGTGAGATTAATCATCAGATTTCAGGAGGTTTCCTAGTGGCTCATAAGATCATTTGCTTATCAGCCAGAGTTACATAGATAAGTTGATCCGTGTGGTTTGAGGGTCAAAAATGTTTGGAGGGATGGTTAGAATGGAGACGAAGAGAACCCTTAATGAAAGTGTGTTACTGCCAACACTTGTATGGGGGTTAAACCAGGACAGTGAGTGATAAAGAACTTGCTTATGGTAGCTACTGACATTCAGTCTCATGGCTCTGTATCTTTTGCAGCTGGAAGTAGTCCTTTATAATACTGTTGTGATTATTGTTGTGTTACTTTCAGGTCTCTCTTCATACTTTTATCATATGGTACCCCATATTTTCAGTGATTCTGACCAAGATTGAGTAGGGCTGTATTTGACTCATACAATACTGTACTTTGTTCTGTATTAAGGTACATTGCAGTACGGTATTTACTGTACTGGATTAGTTATTTGTATTTTGTTCTCTGTGTTATAGTAAACTGTTATGTTATTGCAGAGCCTGGCTGAGGTGTTCCGATGTTTCATCTGCATGGAGAAGCTGCAGGATGCACACTTGTGCCCTCACTGTTCCAAGCTTTGCTGTTATCTGTGTATTCGACGGTGGCTGACAGAACAGCGGCCACAATGTCCCCACTGCCGAGCCAACCTCCACCTACATGAACTGGTTAACTGCCGCTGGGTGGAAGAAGTTACACAGCAGCTGGACACTCTACAGCAAGCAGGTGTCAGACCTCCTCCACCGGACTCCGAAAAAGACAAGTTAGTGTCTGTCTATTTTATTTGTAAATATAGAAACATCTGTGAAATGACAATGTCTTTGGGAAATATATGTACTCCCTTGCCATTTAGACAACTGATAGACCTCAAAGACCTCACACGGTAACTAAATGATAATTTTGATACCGACTTTTAATACTTAATGTTGAGATTTAATGTGAACACTGGAGATCTAATGTGCTGAAAAGAACAGTATTTCATAATTAAAATGATGGCAATGTTGATGATGATGATGATGATGATGATTGTTGAATTTTGTAGATGTGAGCGTCACCAAGAGAAGCTGAGTGTATACTGCTGGACGTGTGGCAAGTGCATCTGTCACCAGTGTGCATTGTGGGGTGGCACACATTCAGGCCACACCTTCAAGCCTCTGGAAGAAGTATATGAACAGCACATCACTCAGATCAGGGAAGAAGTGGCTCAGTTGCGAAGGAGATTACATGAACTGGTCTCTCTTGTGCAAGAAGTGGTGAGAACTTGTTGATAAATTCAGTTTGTAGGCAAGAATTTGTTGTTGACAAATTTGATGTACAGTACCCTATAGGCAAGAAACTGTTGATGATAAATTCCATACATCTATGTATCCTGTGCTTTCACTTGACTTCTTTGCAAGTACATTGGTAGTTGAAGAGAAAGCTGGATCAAAATGTGTGATACAACACCATTTTCATCTACTTCTTCCCTGCCTTCTTGAATGATATCTTTGGCTTTACTGTATGCAGATGTATTTTTGCTGCTAATGGTAGTTATGTTTTAAAAAGAACTTGCCTATTAAGTATGAAAAGCCATCTCATTTGATGAAATTTGCTTTTCAAGGGAACATGGCCCTCTTTCTTGCTTGTGTTTGTAATGGAGTGTCAGTTGTACAGGTACAGTATTTATTGCAGTTTTTGACTTTTCTGATATTGATAAACCCAGCCATGGACATATGTTATAAAAAGCTTTAAGTCTTCTTTACTGTTACAGGAGAGAAATGTAGAGTCTGTGCGAGCAGCTAAAGATGAGAGAGTGCGAGAAATCCGTAATGCTGTGGAGCTCATGATTGCTCGACTTGACTCTCAGCTCAAGTCAAAGCTACTGACACTAATGGGCCAGAAAAACTCACTCACTCAGGAGACAGAGCAGCTTGAGTCTCTACTGCAAGAGATAGAACACCAGCTACACACATGTTCCAAGTAAGTGTTGGGATTCCCCCACCCCCCACCCCTGGCCTTAATAAGCTGATGAAAATTTCCTTTTAAAATTCCATTGCCACAATACCAAGAAAGCTTACATACTAGTTTCCTCCAGTTTGCAGTAGCAGATGCATGTAACTAATTGCAATAGCTAAAACACATCCTTGACATATAACTGAGAACTACTTTTACACTAGGTCTTCAGCATGTATGGTTTTAAGAGACACACTATTCAGCTGAGAAACATATTATGGGCAAAGTGCTTTGATGATTATGTGGATGCCCAAGGAAGCTTTAGGAGAAATACTCTGAGATGGTTTGATCACGTGGAGAGGATAGAGAGATGCCAGGGAGGGTATACTGTATATACGGTAAGTGAGGTGGAAAGGGGGAGGAGGAGTGGGAGACTGAGGATGAGATAGATGGCTGGGGTGGAGAGTTATATGAGGGAGGGGATTGCAGATGACAGAGGACAGGATGTGATTTGCTTATGGCCACCTCGAATGGGCTTAAGGCATCAGGTGATAGATAGACTGATAGTTTGCAGTAAAATTCACATACTGTGAATCCAATCACTGTAATGATCAGAAAATTGCAAGTTCACCTACTTTTTGGGTAAGATCAGGAAACTGCACTATTCTTTTACCCAGTGTGGTCCTTGATTTGTTATGTATGTGGGCTTTTGTGATCCAGAAATATCATCATATTTCCCACCAAATTTCATTCCAGTCGAGGCATTACATATTATGACATAAGTTTGAAAAATCAGGAGTGAGAGCAGTGAGTTAAGTTTATAAACGCTGTCGCAGCATTGAATATTATAGCTATGAAACAGCATTTGCATCTCTTATGAGGAGAAAGCCATGGTTAATGCATGAGTCAATGGTTTTTCTATTTTCAGGTCAGAACTAATTCAGCGCTCCCCAGACCTCCACTCCATGATCACCCCGGTAAACAAGAAGCCAATGGCCTCTTTTGTCACTGCTCCTGTACCTGCTGATTTCCAGAGGTAATATTTATACTGTACTGGCTTCTTTTATATACAGTATATATATATATATATATATATATACATATATGAACTTTATGACTATTTATACCTTTATTCTCAAATACTAGTATTGACCCTCAGATACATGTAGTGTACAAAATATAGAAAAATACTTCCTGGTTTTGTAAGATAGTGCTCAGAAATACTGTACAATAGTTGCAAGATGAGATGTTAAGATGTGAAGTAGACAGCAGTGATTGTATGATGGAATTCACAGGTTAATACAGGAAGATGATACGGTAACTGCTGAAGTACAGAAAGTCCTCATTATATGTTGTCTATTTTAAGGTTGTTTTTTGCTGTTTAGTTGACAATAATGGGCAGATAAGGTGCCCATTATACTCTAGTTACAGGTACATTGCTACCAATAAAGCTGTTTGAAAAAGTTGTTATGTTTTGGATGTACAGCTTACTCAGTGTATACTTCACATTCAATTTTTTTCCAGTGAAATCGTGCCCCAATATGACAGCAGTACCTTTGTCATGAACAACTTCTCACAACTGCAGCACAAGGCAGACCCTGTATACTCCCCTCCCCTCCACGTCAATGGTCTTTCTTGGCGGCTCAAGGTACAGAGTTGTGTCTTCTTATACTACTTTATTTTTACCATTGCTACAGTATTTTAACATTAGACAAGGAAAGTTTTTGTTATGTCATCATAATGTGGTGAGAGAAAGCTTTCCAGCTGTCTCTGGAGCACTGATAATAACATCAACCTTAAATGCAAATGCAGTGAGAGCTGTCCTTAGTCCATCAGTGTCAAGGGAGGTGTATGGGTGAGTCTGTATTTGCCCTCTACTAAAAAGCTAGATGACTGGCAGTCTCAAAGTACAGCCCTCAGATTGGAAAATGTTGTGGCTTAATGTGTTACGATTCTGGTCATAGAGGTGGCTGGTTTTCCTGTCATGTAAAATTATACCAAACCTATTCTTAAATATTTGTGACTACAGTAGCCTAGCTTCAAGCATCTACACTGAGAAGGGGGAATGATATAGGATTGGATATTACTGTTGCTATTAAGGTAAATACACCACTGCTGCTAATGATGATGATGATGATAATTCACTGCTTCTTCATTTTCTCAGGTGTATCCAGATGGGAATGGTGTTGTGCGTGGGAACTACTTGTCTGTCTTCCTTGAGCTCAGTGCTGGTTTACCAGAAACATCAAAGTATGTGAATATTGATGTAGTAGTTACTGTTGAGCACCTGTCAGTTTCTTGTATATATATATATATATATATATATATATATATATAAAATAGGGGCACTTACCATCCACTAACTCGATATAGTGCTGCTTTGGGTGTCTGCTGTTTCATCCCTTCCTTCCTTCATCTTCTGTCGTTCTTTCATTCTTTCCTCTTCCTTCTGCCTACAGGTGACTTTTCACTCCCTCTTTTGTCTCTCTTTCTTCACTATTCTTTCCTCTTCCTTCTGTTTATAGGTGACTCTACACTGAGTGACAAGCCAGATGGTTTCCTGTACACCAGAAGACCATTTACTAGGCTGGGTGGTAACCATATAACCAAATTATGGGGCCTGGTGGTTTAGTGGGTAATTAAGGTGCTCCAGTTGGATTCAGCCTGTGCAGGTTTATATCCAAGGGATGGTTGGGGTTTATTGCTCACGTAATGCCACTTAGGGACGAGTGAGTCTGGTCTCTCTCATCATAAATGTCAGGACCAACTTGCATAGCCCCGGGCTCCTGCGCTCTTCATGGGGCAACATAGGATTAGATGATGAATGGATGGATATATATATATTAGTACATTAATTTTATGGAATAGATTTCAGCTTGTGAATAATTAGATGGCATTCATACCTTGCACATTTCCAGTTGTTTTAGCATTATGCACTATTGTATACTGTATTTTGGTAATTTTAACTGACGTCGACGATGAAAACGATGTTGATGATGATGATTTATTTTTATTTTCAGATATGAATATAGAGTTGAGATGATCCACCAAGGGTCAAGAGATGCAAGTAAAAATATTGTACGAGAGTTTGCATCTGACTTTGAGGTTGGTGAGTGCTGGGGCTACAACCGGTTCTTCCGTCTTGATCTGCTGGCCAACGAAGGCTACCTTAATACAGAGACAGACACGCTTATACTCAGGTAAGAAATTTCTTGGAATCAGTTTGGTACATCTAAGTAAGTCTGAAGGTGGGGTGTGTGTTAGGCCAAGAAGGCATATACATATGGCAGTTGAGTGTGTGAGAAAGCAAGGTATGGAGGTTGATGAGGCTAGAGAACTGACAGTGGAATAAGCTGTTTGGAATAGTATAGTATGGAAGGTTTAGAACCTCCCTTTAACTTGATAATCACAAGGTTGGCTTTCTCTGGTAGGTAGCTATGAAGTGCATATGCATGGAAGGTGTGCCATTGAGGTGGAGCCAGGATTAAGGGGCTTCAATTTTGATTGAATGTGTGCAATTGAGGTGGAGCCAGGATTAAGGGGCTTCAGTGGTGATTGAATAAGATTATAGAACATTAAAATGGGCAGAAAGACTTTGGTTGGTTTTTGTATTGTCAGGTTTTTTCTTGCTCTCTGGGACCCTACTTCAACCAATCCATAGGTGAGAAAAGTGGTCTGGATGATGGTGATGATGGTGAATTGGGTGTCTCATTCATCTGTGATTGTGAGCCTGATGGTCAAGTGGGTTCATATTGGTTCAATTCTCAGTAAATGATTAGAGGTTTTTGAATCATATGAAGTTGCCAAGGGGAGGAAACTGGTCATCTGTCATTAAATGTACCAGAATATATTTTCCATTCAAAGATTATGTTCACATAATTAAACAGAGTCTTGTTTTTCAGATTTCAAGTTCGACCCCCAACATTTTTCCAAAAATGTCGTGACCAGTTGTGGTACATACATCAGCTTCAGACACTACAGGCTCAGTACATCCAACAGATTAATAACCTAAAGGAGGTATGAGAAAAGTATTGACATTTTCATTTATTATAATAATATCCAATACTGAAGCATGGTGTATCAGGTTTAATAATAGATAGCTGATTATGGTTATTTTTAACTTTAGTATAAGAATGGTTGTGAAAGGAAATTACTGCTTGATATGTGGGCAGTAACGAGACATTTTCCTTTTAATGATGTATTTGATAGAAAAAACAATGATTTTCACTCCCAACAGAGGATAGCCATAGAGCTGTCACGGAACTCAGTGGGGAGTAATAAGGCATTAGGGAGCCCCAGTGGGTATCCCCGAGTGGAGAGGCCCCAGTCTACCTCTCCCAAGCCACACCCAGCCACCTCACATCCCCATCATCCACACCCACTACCCCAAACCAAGCCTCAGAGAAACATTCACATCAACAAGAGTGTGGACCCTGTGGAACTAGAGGCAGAGAGACAGTCTACAAGTTCCTCTGATACTGAAGTGAGTAGAGTTTTCTCAAGGCAGTACTGATATAACACTGCATTAAAATTTTTTCTGCCATTCAGCTTTATAAATATTTTTATTTATTTATTTTTTTTTTACTTTTAATTTTTAAAAATAATATTTACCTTAATTACTGATATCATCATTATCAACACTGCTTCTCCATGGGAAACCTTTGATGGGAGGATTGTGAAGTACCGTCTAAGTTCTACATGTTTTCTCATGTCATCTCAGTGCTACTGTACTTGTTTTCTCCTGCTTTTCTCACTGTCAGTCATCCCTCAACCTCACTTTCGTTCTGACTCTTGTACTGTTCCACCCTCTTCTGTCACCCCATTCTCGGTCATTCTTTGACAACATTGTGCTCACTCTTACTTTTGACACAGGGAGTACTTTTTGACTCTGGAATCGAGAGCTCCGTGGAATATGTTTGTGGGATTGGCTTTAAGACCAAAGCAAGGATGTGGGATTGGCTTTAAGATCAAAAATGAACTGAACTAAAAGAAATGGCCATAAATTAGCAGTAGAAGCTATGATATTTCAAGAATATTTTTAAAAGGTTTTCTAGCATTCTCATCTTTTCTGTTTGTCATTTTTTAAAAAGATTATGTAATAATTAATATTAACATCATGTCTCGTGCACACAAGGACCTTAGTGAAGGCGAGCTGAATGAACCAGAAGAGGGTGGTGACCAGAGCATCACCACAGCAGAGTACGGGAGCAATGATGAGAATGATGTGGATGACGAGACAATGAGTGGAGATAATGATGTGGAACATTCTGCTGCTTCCTCCCTTCTGGCAACCCTCCATCACACAGCCACACCCCCTCATAACCAGCACCATACAACCTCCTTCCTCTCAGACCTTGACTCCCTCACAGAACAGCTGGGGGCAGTTGGCAGGTTAGATTATTTTTAGTGTACTATATGGCTGTCTTATTCTCATGTAATTTTACAAAAGTCTTTCTTCTATCACTTCACTGTGATTACATATTTTATACTTTATTATTTCTACCACCAGATGGCTTTATTGGCATGAAATACTTGTAATAATGTTTGTAACCTAATTCCCATGTATGATGCAGTATGGGTCCAGACTTGAGCTCACCACAGGGAGATGAAATGATGTTGCTACATTTGCTGGAGATGCAGGGGCGCGGCACACCTGACCACCGCCGACCATGGTCCAAGCCTGGGCTTGGTGCCACCAGTAAGTATCTTCATTCCCCCAGCTTCCTGATACTTGGACTCTTTTCTAACATCTCACACTCTTTCCTAACACCCCATATAAATATAGGCTAATCAAGATCTCACCTACCCATGTACTGGTACCCTGAATCACACTTTGTCCCACTCACAAATTATTAGCACTTTTGCATCACCTTTTACACACATGCACTAACACTTTTTTTTTTTTTTTCTAGATAGAGGAGAAGAACGCATTCTAGCTCATCATTAATATAGATTCATTAAAGTTTTTGGATTTCAGAAGTCATTATTCCACATGAATCTTTTTATCCAGGTAGGCAAATGTTTGTGTAGTCACATTCCATTCTTTTCCAGGTTCTAGACATAAATCGAACCGGATGGTGCGGAAACCCTTGCTGCCCATAGCTTCCAGTGTGCTGGACACACTACAGCTGGACATGGCAACACTCCTTCAATCCAACCTGCCCACATCCAGTGGCCTCTCACCTTTGCAGGCCCACACTGGCATCCCAGACCATGACCGCTCAGGCTCCCACATCCAGCATCCTCACTCCCTTACCACACCCACACCACCTATAAAGGGTATAGGTGCACTCCAGCAAGTTGGCTGTTGTAATCATGAGTATTGTGAATAAATACCTTGCTTCTACATTGATGATCAAAAGTGCTTCAACAGCTGGGGAAATTATGTTTTAAAATATTTCCTGCCAAGTTGCAAAAATGCCTCATATCCCTTGTTATGTTTCTTATGAAAGGGAAGTGATTGCATTATGTATGCATGTGTACTGTATGTCACTGGTAATAAAGTTGTATGGTATATTTACTATAGGAGGCTACCGCCCCCCACTGGCCCCGCGCCCATCTTTGTACTCTCACCACCTGGCAGAGGAAGCCAAAAAGGATGCTCAGGCTGCTGCAAATGTTGCTGATAAGGTTAACTTAGTCTTCACTTTCATTTATAGCATGTAGCTTATTTTACAATGTTTTGCAGATCTGATACTTTTTAAGAATAACCAGTATGATATAGTTCCAGTTGATATACCTGTGAAGTGTTTCTTAAACAGTTAAATGTCAGTATGATTAATTATTTCGTGTAGACCAAGTAAAAATGTACTAATATAGTGGTTTTTTCCAGGATCTTAGTGAGTCATCAATGTGTGACTTATCCTTGGACCCAGTCTCACTCTCAGACATGACCTTGGAGGAAGGGCCATTGTCTGGAGGGGATGAACCTGAGTCACTAGTTGCATCATTACCAGCAGTTTCAGCCACTGTCACTGCAACATCAGTACCTCCTGTCACTGGCTGTGGAGGAGGAGGGGCAGCCAGTAGTAGTGGTGGTCCAGTGACCATGGAGGGAGAGGGTGGGGTGAGCAGTGACACCCCTTGTAGCTTCGTTAGTGACGCCACAACTGAGGTACCTTATTCCCTACCCTCTCAAAGCAACCTTTCTACTTCATATTTTCAGGTAGCATCATCACCAAAACATTGTCCTGTCTTTATTACAGATAGCCTTGGTTAGGTGCAGGTAAAATGCTACACTAAGTGAAACAGTTTGAAATGAAACATACTTCTGGATCATGACTTAGAATTAAGTGTAACCCCCAAACTCCTCACTTAAAAATACTATATAATGACAGGAGTAACTAATGAATAATGATGTTAGCTTCACACTGCTAATGAATTATGTGAAAATTTTAAATGAAGACTACTAATTAAACTCACTCTTCCATGACTATTGGCTCATGCATAAAGGTTTCCTCTGACCTACCCTGCATTTCCCAACATACACTCTCCACACTCAAGTCACAATTTACACTACCATAGTTACTGTGACCACATCCCCGATTTATCTTTAAGTGTCATTTCCAGTTTAATTTTCTTTTAACACACGCTTCCATGCTTGCCACCAGATTGTAATTATGTATTGTACTGGATGTGGGTAAAATAACGTCAGACATGAAGTTAATTATATGACAGCCAGTTAAAGGATAGTATTTTTACTTCCAGGTAGAAAATAAGTGAGAAAATGCACGATAGTTCCATGTTTTTATACAGTTCATTAGTATTTTCATGCTTTTATTTTCCATCCATCACGCAATCCTGTGTTGCCCCACAAAGAGCGTAGGAGCCCAGGGCTAGGCAAGTTGGTCCTGACAAGATGAGAGCGACCAGCTTCACTCATCCCTGAGTGGCATTATGTGAGCAATAAACCCCAACCACCCCTTAGATATAAACCTGCCCAAGCTCAATCCGATTGGAGTGCCTTAATTACCCACTAAACCACCAGGTGCCATAATTTGGTTATATGGTTACCACCCAGTGTAGTAAATGGATTCCTGGTGTACAGGAAATCATTTGCCTTGTCACTCAGTGTAGAGTCTCTTATTTTCAGTGAAGCTAAATTAAAAAGAAAAAATACCAGTAATAATTGATTAGTATATGATTGCATTTCGTTAAATTACCAAACAGTTTTGTTCTGTAGCATTTATTGGACTATTTGAATTTCTCTTTATGCTTCTGTATGTCATTAAGGCACCTTCTGACTTGAAGCCAGACCTCACAGGAAATTGCAAATTAGATGAGGGATCCATTTCAACACAGCCACAGTTGAGGAGAGAGGTGGTATGACTCTACTATGGGGGTGTGAAGGGGAGGGAGGTGGTGGTCAGTGGAAGAGGATGGGGCTTGTTGGGGAGATGGTGGGTGGGTAGGATGGGTGTTTTTAAACATCAGTTACAATCCTCCTAGATGTAGCTCGGAATATCAGTCACAGTTTGTAGGTTATTTGATTTTAATGTCTTTGCCTGCTGTACTTTAATTAATTATTTATTTATAAAATTATTTGTGATTTATGTTATATGTGATATATATGATATTGAGTTATACAGTACAGTAATACAGTAGACCCTTGCCGTAACAGACCTTGGTATGGCTGTATTTAATGGACACCACGAAGGCCACCGAACTTCCATTGACGCTAACGAACAATGTCCATTAACTGGGTTTCAACACATGTGTTCCTACCCATGTTACTCCAGCCTAACCTGAATTTGCCCTCCCATCATGACTGCTGAGTTGTAATAACACACAGTAGTAATACTGTACTGGTCATGAAGAAGTGCGATGACAAGGATATGATGTAAGCTGCAAAAGGGCAAAATTATGGTCCAAGTTACTGTAAAATGGGTATAATTTACATTTTTAGTACTAGAATATGCTATTGTACGTATTTATTTTCAAACGTGCTTGAAATCCCATTTCAAAGGGGAGAGGGACCATTGGATGTCATGGATCATCGGTTTTATCGGATTAGGTTTTCCCTAGTTAGTCTGTTATTATGAGGGTCTACTGTGTATCTAACACATAGGGTATGTATATTTTGAACCAAACTTTGTAAATTAAAATGAGCTTTACACTATGATTTTAATGAACTTTTGGATTTAACAACTCACTTTTCAAACACCCATACTATTTGCAGGGACCTGCCTTCCCACACAGAGTGGGAATAGCTACTAGATGTTGGGAATAGCTACTAGATATTCATAAATGAGGCTAGTGGGAGAGCAGCTGCATATTGTGACTACCATCAGTCCCAAACCTTGGGGAAGGGAGGGGGTAGATCTCAGTCAAATTTTACAAATGCTGTGGAACTGCAGCATGATTCTTCTCAATATTATAGCTGTAACAAGACAAATCCCTAACTCCAACTAAATTTGTGTATAATGATACTATTTGAGATTTAACCTTACCTCTTCCTTTGCCTTCAAAACTCCCATGGAGGAACATTTGAGATACTACATATACAGACCTTTCCTTCTATCTTTTTTTGACAAGCATTTTCAGTACCCAGGTAACATATTCTAGTTTAGTAGAACTTATATTTTTCATCTCCACTGTTGTACTGTTAATACCAGCAGAGCATATTCTCTAGTCTAATAGCTGTCAGTCTGGAATATATGCAGAGTACAAAGGAGATTAGTGGTAGGTGGTAGCAACCATCATCCACTCATATGGTGTAGGGCTGCCTACTTCTTTCTTCATCTTTATCAATCTTTTTCTGTGTTTCCCCTCCTGTCTTCCTGTTTCTCCCATCTTTCCTGTCACTTTTTATTACTCATCTTTCCTTTTCAGGGTGGCTTTACATTGAGTGACAAACCTAATGGTTTCCTGTAAGCCAGGAAACCATTTACAACACTTGGTGGTAATCATATAACCAACCCATACGTGTTCCCTACTTGTCAGCAAGTGGTTTGGCGGAGTGTTAGTGCCCCTCCCCATAAAATAGCTAACACAAAGACAAATGGCTACCCATTATGGAATTATGGCATCTGGCTATTGATAGATAGCTAGATAGATAGATAAAGGAAATTAAGAAGTGGAACTTTGATGGGACACCAGTAGTATTATTTAATGAGTGAGAATCTTGTCAGTGATCAAATGTAGCATTATTTATGTCGAGAGTGTACTATACTGTACCTAGAAGAGAATCAATGTGGTGAATCCTAGTGACATACGATGGGGGAAGAGACAAAGAAGCGGTAAGTGAAAAGATGGCATTATTTATTGAAACTGATTGCTCAGCATTGAGGAAATCTGACAACACTGGTATTACTGTGATTAAGGTACAGTGTTTGGTATTCTGAATTTAATATATTGTGGTAGGTGGGGGCACTCACCATCCACTCACTTGATGAAGTGCTGCTGTTGATTGTCTGCCCTTTCCTCTCCTCCATCCTTCTTTCCTTCCATCCTCGTCTGTCTTCCTTTCCTTCATTCTTTCCTTGTCCTTCTGCTTACAGGTAACTTTACACTTCCTCTTCTGTCATTCTTTCCTTCATTTTTTCCTCTTCCTTCTGCTTGTGGGTGACTCTATACTGAGCGACAAGCTAAATGGTTTCCTGTACACCAGGAAACCATTTACTACGCTGAGTGGTAACCATATAACCAAATTTTGGCGCCTGGTGGTCTAGTGGGTAATTATTGCAATCCAGTTGGATTGAGCCGGTGAAGGTTTATATCCAAGGGATGGTTGGGGTTGACAGCTCATGTAATGCCACTCAGGGATGAGTGAGGCTGGTCACTCTCTTCTTAAATGTCGGGACCAACTGCCTAGCCCCGGGCTCCTACGCTCTTCATGGGGCAATGTAGGATTGGATGATGGATGGATGGGAATCATATTTTAAGTTTTTGTGTGGAAAATAGATTAATTATTATAATCATTAATGATTTTTTAAATTGATTTCTGTTGTGGGAATTATATTTGAGTTTTGTTTGTGTAAAATAGATTAATCATTATAGTATTTAATTTCTTGTCACAGATATTTATGGTGGTAAAAACACCCTTGCTTTGAAGAATACAGGACATACATTTTATTACTAACTTGTTTAGATTACATATACACATATGATATCTTTCAGTACTGTTTATTTCATTTTATACTCAAGTTACTGATTTAATTGAAGTACAGTATATTTGATTTTAAAAAATAACCATAACTATGTTGCTAGTTTCCTAACCTAAATGACCTTTTGTTTCATGCATCTTCAAGGTAGACAGTGCAGGTGTGTAACTGAGAACTGTTCGTGAATGAATGTATTAGAAATAACAGTCAGTTGGAAGATACATATGTAGGTAGACTGTAAATAGGAATCAGTAGTTTTAATACTATATTTGAGGTAGATTCAGACATACAGTATTGTTTGTTTCTGCTAACATAACAGTACAAAGTTCGGTTACAGTTGCCATTTTGCAGCATGTCCTTCAAAGTAGTGATCAGTACAGTGACTGCTGTAGCAACCTCACACTTTTCCTAGTACAGCCATGAGCAAAAGTTTGCTAACATATCTCTACTGGCTCTGGCAATAGGTTTTACATGTACAGTACTAATTTTTTGTGGTAACAATATTAAGCACACAGCAAAAGAGTATGAGAGGGAAGGATAGTCTCTCTCATTTGGGGAGGAATGAGAAATAATGCAGGCAGAACACAATGCTGGCAGAGAACTGTTAGCAAACTTTTGCTCATAGCTCTTCCTGGGAAGTCAGAATGACTGGAACAACTTATATATACAGGGCAAATGATAACAGAGGTCCAATAACATGATAAAAAATGAAAAAAAATCTCATGAGCCACTTCATGCCATCTTTTGCTGTGATGGCACCATGCACCCTGAGTGGTGCAGCTGTGGTGTTCACCCAGGAGCCAATCCTTCTCATATTTTCCCTGCACCTTGTCATGAGAAAGACCCTGGTCCAGCTTTGGTGAGATGCTGTGTACCACAAGGAGTTGCCAGTTCCCTGCACAGAGTATGTATTGTACTGTACTGATCTGTACTGTGCTGAACTGTACTGTACTGTACTGTAGTTGCAGAACAGCACCACAGAAGTATTTGCTTACTTGTGGTTGATAGGTCTACTTGGCTAGACAGACAAGAGATAAACAACACAGCCACAACAACCATAATAACAAAATAGTTTTGTCATACTGAGAGAGTTCATAGGTAAAAGTTAAATTACAAATTATTTCACAGGATGTATGATTCAGCTAATAATATTATTTTGTATTTCAGCAAAATGACAGGAACCAAATGAAGTAACAAGTGAAAGGCAGCTCTGCACTTTTTACGTTGATAGAGTTCACCTAAGTAAACATTATATCTTTGCCAGATTGTTTCCAATTATGTATGGTTATCAAAATAAATAATATTCAGCTTTTTGCTTTTCAGCAAAATGTCAGAAACCAAAGGAAGTAAAAAGAAATGAAAGGCAGCAGTCAGCCTCCCGTCTCCCCCTGGCTCTGAGGTGCCAGCAACGAGCAACTTCAAGGCCTCGACCTAGGACTGCCACAAACGCAAAAGTAGCACCAGAGCCACAGAGAGGAAAGAGTGAAAAGGTCATGGATAACAGAACTAGTGGAGAGCCAGATGGGGCAAAGCCGGAATGATTGAAGGATTTTTGAACTGCCTTAGAGATATGGTAGCTCTACTGCCCTGTAGTTGTGTCAGGCACTTATAGTATGGCAAGAATAAAACAGAAAAGATGTCACTGTACTGAAATGGCTAAAGAGTTACATTCTGGCATTTCCCATCCTGTGTGTAAATGGGAAAAAGCATTGGATGATAACATCCTAATTATTCCAAACTGAGTAAAATTAACTTCCTTAAATTACTTTGTATATACCGTACAGCTGTGTTTTTCAGTTTCAAGTTCCTCTGATAGGTCTTTTTCAAGCTGAGTAAAGCTGTCTAGCAGTAGTCAAAAGATGAAGTTTGACACTGGAAAGGTCAAGACCATATCAGGTATGAATTTACAATAAAAAATACATTTTGGATTTTCATAATTTTTTTCAGTAAGCCCTAATGATTCCTCATTTGTGTACAGGAATTAGAATTATAAGATGATTTGCTAAGATTAGCCAGTTGCAAGGAGAGTCCCTTTTGTTTGAAGTCTGGACCAGTCAGACCCTTGGACAAACTTTTTCTTTGTCCCTGGATGCAATACTGACTTGCAGGTCATACTCTAGGGGAAAATTGGGACTTTGAAATTCTTTCCTTCCATCCTCTTTTGTCTTTCTTTCCTTTAGTCATTCCTCATCCTTCTGCCTACGGGTGACTTTATGCTCCCTCTTCTGTTTTTCGTTCCTTCATTCTTTCCTCTTCCTTCTGCCTATGGGTGACTCTACACTGAGTGACAAGCCAAATGGTTTCCTGTACACCAGGAAACAATTTACTATGCTGGGTGGTAACCATATAACCAAATTTTGGCACCTGGTGGTTTAGTGGGTAATTATTGCGCCCCTATCGGATTGAGACGGTGAAGGTTTATATCCAAGGGATGGTTGGGGTTTATTGCTCACGTAATGCCACTCAGGGATGATTGAGGCTGGTCACTCTCATCTTAAATGTCAGGACCAACTGCTTAGCCCTGGGCTCCTATCTTCTCACGAGGCAACGTAGGATTGGATGATGGATGGATGAAAATATTAACTGTATGCCTTAGTGGCCCTTGTGCAGGCAGTAGGAATTAATCTTAAGCATTCTTCTTCCTCCTGAATTAGGAGAGGTTGTAAAAAATAAATTGGAAATTTTAAGCCAAAGCCGAATGTCTGAAGATATTAGATACCTAGTACATTACTTAAGATACAAGGTATTTTGCCTTAGAAGCAGGAAGAGAACTTCAAGCTTACAGCTTATGTTTAGACTGTAATAAAACTGCCTTCTATTTTTGTGTGATATGGATGCGTGTTTTGTCTTCGTTCCTGATTTTCAACAACTTTTTTATAACTACAGTTCCTTTATTATTTCATACTTTTTATATCTGTCATATTGGAATATCTCACAGCGGTCATAATGTGTGTGCAGAAAGATTATGATAATCATTCTGGCTCTAGAACGTCATATGAACCAAAGTCAATGGAGTGAGAAAATAATGTTGCTTAAGAGGAGAACTTAGTTAACATTAAAAGTCATTGGATGGTAGATATTTTCCAGTGTACTACCAAGTAATAGTATAAATTCTGTTTACTAAATTTATTCTGTATATATCTGATTATCATTAAGCATTAAATAAAGTTCTAAGACCAACTGCCTAGCCCCGGGCTCCTACGCTCCTCATGGGGCAATGTAGGATTGGATGATGGCTGGATGGATGTGTTATGTATTGTTCCTTTTGGGCAAATATGATTTGCTGTTCCTAATTCAAGAGAGTACCAAGTATAGTTTATTACAGCTGTTTAACGAATTCCAGCATCATAGAAAAAAAAAGTGGGTCATTAAATTTTGATGGTAAAAATTTTATTAATATATTGAAATTAATTATTACTATGTGGCTCAGTTGTAGTCATGTCATTCTTTAAGGGGATAGGTTTGAGTTCCACAAATATGAGTACTGTATATGTATACTTGATGTTGAGAACATATCTGTGCACAGAAAACTGTCCCATCTTGCATCTGCTCTTTACAATTTTGTGTATCATGACACTGCTATACATAGCTTTCACCAAGAAACACTATCACTTGTATGGAGAGCATCATCTCCACACATTGTGCATGTGTCCTTCACATATTTCATTTTGTGCCTCTCCATCGGGAGGAGTGGAAAGCTGAAGCAAAGTTTAGGATGAACTGTATGGAAGTGCTAAGAACTGTGACTGAATAAATTTTGTATCTTTTCCTGTATTTTGTTAGTATTTTAGCCATTGTATTTGTACATTCTTACTAAAAAGGTCATGAACACGTAACCACAGTGGACGTGGGAAGGAGCACTCTGGGACTTTTCATTATGGAATGACTGAAATGCCCAACTGCATGTGACCCAGTCACATGTCACTGCACTTGTGTACAGTGCTCAACAATTAGAGCTGAAATAAGTACTGTAACGCTATTTTACAACACGACCAAGAGAGCTGTTTTCAGATTCTCACATTTTACCATACTGCACAGTGCTTACAGTGTTTGAAAAGTTTTTGGTGGGAATGTACATGCACTTCAATCTGTCATTATACAGATAAGTACAAATGCCCAATTACTTGCTGGCATAAGTCCTTAAAAGTGCATTTAAAAATTTTCTTTAATGAGAAAAAATTCTCATACTTTTTTTTTGTTTGATGACACATTACTTTTTTTTTTTTTTTAAGTACACACAGCAAGTAGTTCAGTTAAAAGGATTTAATTGTACCTACTCTTTACAGGTATCATAAACTCACAGAACTGCAGAGTGTACAATTGCGCTGAATTTTGTAATCTACGTTAACTTTCTACTTTTCAAAAGCGCAGATCACCTGTGCTTTAATCTGTTGAGTTTTTTCATTAGTGACTCACATACCATTTATTAATTATAGCAAACAGCACTTTGGTTAGTTAAATGCTGTCACAGCTGTAAATCAAGTGCTTCCACTCCTGTTTGTTTAGTATGCTTTCTAGTCCTTGTAGTTTTACTTCTTCATTTTGATGATGTTTTATTTTGTTCTTGCTAACACCAGATTTTATTCAATTTAAGGAAGACCTTTTTTAAGGAATGGGTAAATTAAGACTATTTAAAACCTCTCCGTTTCCAGAGGTCTCCTAAAAAATCACATGGGAGTAGCAAGAATGAATTTAAAAGATGTCACTGAATTAAAGAAGTTAATCCAGCAGTCATACACTTGGGATATGGGTCTTAAGTAAGTGAAAAATGCTCCACGTGATAGCTACTATGAGTTCTTGTTCTGTATGTGTATATTTTAAAGTGTTGACACTGTTGGCTCCTACAACTCACTCGCAGATGAATAAAATCATCTAACATTGGGTGTAACAGAATACTAGAGTTGTCTTGACCACAAGAGGGTTAATGGTACTAATATTAACATTCTCAAGTTCCTTAGCTCACCCTCAGCCTATACAATCATCAGGCATTATCTGGAATAGAATACTAGCATTGTCCTGACCATGAGAAAGTTAAGTGTTACTGCCTGCTGTAGTTCTGGTATACCTGCATCTGAGTACAAGATATACACTGTATTTAAAGGCAGTTATATATGGCCAAAATCATTTAACACACTGAATGTACAAGTTGTTAGGGAAATTAAAGTGCATGTAAAAGATTTTTTTTGTATAAGTGAAGTATTCTTGAAACATGGACTGTAATGAATTAAGTCCCATAGTAACAGATATTATGTATTGTTCATAGCTCCATGTATGTAAATATAGGAGTAATTATTTCAGCTCTTTGTAAATATTCAACAGCTACATTAGTAGGTGTAGATACTGCATGGTATTGGATGTAGTACTATCAGATCTTAACACCTTCAATTTGGTGATGTATTTTTTAATTTATCCCTACTGTCTTTAAATGTTATTCTGCTTAAGAGAACCCCCCGTAGTGAAGGAATTATTAAGGCTTTATCTAACTTCAGAAGACTACCCTAAGCTGTATAATACAGTCTGGAGATAGCAAGCATAAAGGTAAGAATCACTGGATTGAAGTGTAAAAGTGAACCAGAATCTCACGAAGAAGGACAGAATCTCAAGGAATTTGCATATCAGCTTAGTACTGAATCTTCTTCAGTGGTTCATATTCTGTGCAGCAGAGGAGACTTAACAGCACCTTTTCTCAACAGTTATTTTTTATACTGCACACTTTTTCCCCCAGTTGTACGATACCAAGCCAAACTACATCAAGTGTAAAAAATATACAATGAAGAATATCGGTATGTAATAGTCAGTGATACATAAAGAAATTTAAGGTGTAACAGGCATAATATACTGCTACAAAAATGATAATCTGGATCCTACAGTGCCACCTAGTGTACGGTGAGATACCTGGACTGTACTCATTAATTTTGGGGTGTCATCAGTGCAGTTCTTAACCTCTTGAATCCAGTGATGTCTTCATTGTATTATTATATTCTTGCTGCCTCCTGACAGTTGTTTGCATCTTGGGAGAGACATTTTATAGTGGAAACAGTTAAAGCTGTACCTAAACCAACTACCTGTACTTAGAAAACTTTCCTAAAATGAACAAAATCTTCTGGAGGTAGTAAGAATTAAATAATGAATATGTTACTGGACTGAAGAAGGTAACCGAGTACACAGATTTACTGAACTGTATCCAGACAAAGGTGTCACAGATATTCATTTAATGAATATGTTGATAGACAATTGTTTTTCTCTGTACAAATTATATACTTAATTTTCACTTTATCATCTCAAGGGATAGATGGATTTTTTTTTTTGTACCAGATAACCTTATTTATTTTACAAACATGTTTGAATAAATCTTTTACATGTTATTTTGCATTTGTTCGTCCCACTGCCATGTTGACTGCATGGTCAGAATCATTAACTGTGAAACTACCAGACTGTCAGTGCCAGGGTTGAAATCCTGGTATGGGGACAGCAGGTGCTGCTTGACTCAGGTGCCCATCCACCCTTTGTAGGTTGGTTGATAAAATGAGTACTTAAAGTAACACCTAGGGGAGGTAACTGTGGTAAACTTGGATGATGCAGTGGCCTTGTATCCCAAGATAATGGGTAATTAACCGTCCACAGGCTCAAAGATTTATGTTATGGAGATGGTCACTGCACGCAAGCACCTCTAGGTGTCTGCTCCCACCTTTCCCATATTCTGAAAATACTTGCATTAATTTGGATTTCAAGGACTTTTATCACAAAATGTTTTTTTTGCCCAAATCAAGAATATACCAGCATGGTTGATATGGCATTACATGTATTCTGAATTATGGTATACTGTAGAATAAACTAGTTCTGCATTTCACGACGTATTAGACATGGATTCCTTCTTTGGCTATCCGAGTCATCAAATGGAAAAGCTGCATTCATCATCCACTTTCTCTCATGAACACGGAGTGGAGAGATTCAGAGTAAGTTTCTTTTATGTCATGGAGACACAAAACAGAATAATGGAGATGCAAGGTACAATTTTTCCATGTACTGTACAGTCAACTTCTTTGTGCTGCAGGAAGAATGAGATTGCTTGAATCCAAGTACTGGGTGGTGAGATCACTAAATCCAAATGGCCAATAAAAATGGGGAAAGGTTTCCACCCCAATCTTCCACACTTTTTAGTCTTTTTTTTTTTTTTTTTTCTTTCTTTTTTTTCTTTTTTTGGCATTCACCAGGAGGAGGGAGGAGTAAGTCATGGGTTATATTTCATCCTGCCTATCTCTAAGGTTATTAGTATATTCTGGAACTGTTTCATGTATACAGCAACTGAAAAAAGATGATCTACAATTCCTGAGTCAGTGCCTGAAGTAGTAACTGATGATGATCTAAGCAATGTAACATCAAAGGTTATTACTACCATACAACAAGAAAAAAAATAAAAACAGACAAAAACATGAGCCCAACATTATACTTCACACACACATTACAATACACACACTACACTACACAAAACAAAATTATAGTTGACTGAGAAAGCCTGCCTCCTTGACAAAGAATTTGGTTCCTCCCATCACACACCTCACTATGCACAGAGGCAAGAAGGCAAAACCGGTCTCCTGTTCTAAACCTAAGCCCACCATTATATTTCACAAACAAATATCATATAATGTACACAATATACCACTACACACAAAAAAACTGTAGCTGACTGAGAAAGCCTGCTTTCTTGACAGAGAAATTGGCTCCTCCAATCACAAACTTAACTAAGCACTGAAGAGAGAAGGCAAAGCCCATCTCCTGCTACAAACCTGGAGAGGTACTGACAACAATCATTCCTAAGACTTGGATGCACAGATGGTAAGTTGTGTACAATCATAAGATTCAAATACTCATCACAGTGAGGAAAGAATCTTTCCTAGAGAAGTTGGAAATGTGTCAGGGAATCCATTGGCAGGTCACATCACCTTGCCAATGATGGGACATGGATGAATATGTCCATGGATAGACCACTGCCATTACCTCCAAGAGTTTGCTGGGAACAGGATATATGCCATATCCCAAACATGTTGCCAGGAAGCCTGTACAGCAGCTCCAATCACATAAAGTAATCCATAAAGGGAAGAGGCCTGGTGGGGATGGCCGTGGTAACTGCTGCCTTTGGTGCCTCATATGCAAACTCATTCCACTGGCATTCTACATGCCCTAGCACCCAAAAGAATGTCACATGTTGACCATGACAGCCAAGGAAAAGAAGTCACTCAAAAATCCCCCAAACCAAGGGGACAGAGAGAGTTAAAATGTTCAAGTATAGACAAATGTACCTATGAGTCACTGAAATCAGTAAAATTACAGCCTCAGGTGTAAAAATAAGTTCAGAGCTAGGAACGTTGCTGATAGCTTTCAAAGCAGCCAAGACACCTGCTGATCTTCCTGACCTTTTATGGGGAAGGGATCCTTGACCCTTCACAACAAAAACAATCTTCAATCAACTTTCGGCAAGCCAAGACTCTGCTGTCTTTTCCTTCTAAAACACCCTTCCATCCTTTGCATCCTTCTCCTATCCCCAGTTCTCTTTAGCCAACCAGTATAAGTAAATCTATAAATTGACTCCTAACCAGCAGTGGGTTAAGGAGGATCTCTCATACTGAAGGAGTTAATGAAAGCTATATTTAATTGGTGGAGTTTTGAAAACCTCCCCAAATGGGTAAAAAAAAAAAAAAAAAAATTGTCTTGAGGCACTATAATAAACATCACCAGTGAAAGGGTTACAGATACATATAGCGCCAATCTTATCATCAAAGTTAACCACTACATAATCATTCACTCCCTCATTCCTCCCAGCCAACTGTCCTGTGAGTGTGAAGGCCCATCCACTTAAAGATATTACACCATGGTGATGGGTGGTGGTGACCATCATCCATTCCCTTGATGTAGTGCTACCGACTTCTTCCTTCACCTTTATAATTCCATCTCTATGTCTGCCATCTGCTCTTCCCACTTCTCTTTTTCATTCCTGTCACTTTTTATTACACTTCTTTCCACTTCAGGTGGTTCTACACTTCGTGACAAACTAAATGGTTTCATGTAACCTAGGAAACTTTTAACAACGCTGGGTAAAAACCATATAACCAGATATTGGGATGATGTAGAGCCTACTATGGTGCCCCTGTTTACTGGGTGGAGAAAAACAAATGCAGCATCCATCCAGGAACCAAACCTCCACACTTTTCTATGTGTTCTGCTGTCATGAGGAGCTGCCAACCGTAAGGTCAGTCCACTGCACCGGATGACCCTGCAGGGGCGGTTGCTTGCCTGCGGTTGATGGGTCTGCTCGATCAGACAGACTGAGGTTGATCAACAATAACCACAACAACAACAACAACAACAATAGCTCCAAGCAAAATGTAACTGGCTGTCACAACATAACTGCATTTCCCCTTAGCATCGACATTTATTTCCACAGCCACAGCAGGGATTTTACCTCATTTTTGTCCATGTTTCCCTTTCTCTTTCTATGAATATTCACATCTTGATTCACTGCATCTACAGTAAAATTCTACTTTGTTTTACAAACTTGCCGTAGCTCTCCTTTAACTTCTCCATCACAACTTTCCCATCGCAGAAAATCCATTTGCCTCTGAAGCTACATTGCCTCTAGGCTCACTACTAACCAGCATCTAACAGAAAGTGCAAATAACTGTCACTTTGCCTCTACTCTGATTTAATTCGTTTCTTCTGTGAATATATTCTTAACAAAGTTTCCCCCGAACAACACTGCTTTCCCCCCTTTCCCATAGCTATGTTATTTCACTGTCACTGACTGGAAGCCCTGTCCTGCTGCCCTCCTTTCAGTGCCATGGAAGCACACTAACTCCATTCAACCTGCATGATTTGGCACAGGCGTTCTGCTGGAGGCCTATTATTGGAGTATGCTCTACTATTGTCCTCTTTCATAGTTAAGGATTACAGAACTTAAGATTAAGTGAAGGACGAGAGGCCCCTTGGCTGCATAAAATTGTCTGAGAGTAGCCTAAGCATTTAAAAAAAAAAAAAAAAGTCAAAGGAATGAAATAACTGGATTTTGTGATGGATTATAAACGAGTGACGGAAGTGCACTGTTGTTCATTTTGAAAAGGGGCACAAATTTATACTGCGGCAGGCACACAAATTCATCACTTCACTCATATATATTGCTTTACCTTACCACAGACAAGCACATACATATACTGTATATCACTTCACATACACAAACACATTCATTCACTACTCATGCATTACCATAAACGCAAATCTCTTTCTCTCTGCTTGGTTTTGCTTGTGCTTAATGCGCCTATTTAAAACAGTATCCGTGTGTGTGTGTGTGTGTGTGTGTGTGTGTGTGTGTGTGTGTGTGTGTGTGTGTGTGTGTGTGTGTGTGTGTGTGTGTGTGTGTGTGTGTGCAATGTAGTGTTCCCAGTTTTCGATGGGGGTGATTGACATAATGTATACGCATAGTTTATGAGGTAATGGTAACGTACTTCATTCGTGTGAAATACTTTGTGTGAAAAACCTGTGTTGTATGTGTGTGCCTGCATCATATACATAACTGCACATGCATGTATATGATTTAGCCTATGCAAGGGTCTAGGTTAGAACTTAAAAAATGGGGTGGCTAAAGGGTGGTCGAAAATAATTTTAGGGGGGTCTAAAAAGAAAAGTTTAGAGGATCCTGGTGTTCCCTCGGAAGTTTGCGGTAGACACTGGGGTGGCCTGGCATATTTCAGGGATGGTGCAACCCTAGCCACTCCTCTGGCTACGACACTGGAGACTGGGTTAGTTATTTATAGGCAGTTCAGAGCGACCCAAGGGTGAGTTTGCTGCACAGGCAAATGAGACTGTTGTTATTTATTATTATTATTATTTTTTTTAATAAGCATGATACCGCCTCTAGAGTTAATTTTATGCGCAGAAAGGTAAGACTGGGTAAGTTTTCTATGCGTATGGAAAAATGACCCAGGGTTCATTTTTCTACATAGGAGGGTGAGACTGGATCAGTTTTCTCTAGGCATTTAAAGTTGACCCAGAGGTGATAAAAAAGGAAAATTGAGATTAGATCGTTTTTTTTCTAAGTATGGAACAGTGATCAAGGGGTCACTCTGATGTATGTCAAAGCGAGTCTGGGTCATTTTCCATATGTATAGAAAAGCGACCGAAGGGCCAATTATCTGGGCAGAAAAGCAAACTGTGTCAGTTTTGTATACTGTAGGTAGGAAAAAACGACCAGAACTCAATTTTCTGAAAAGATGAGAGGGAGGATTGGGCCAGTTTTGTATGAGCACTGAAAAGCAACCCATGGGTTTCTTTTCTCCAAAGAAATGCGAGACTGGGTAAGTTTCCCGTAGGAAATGAAAAGCGGCACTGGGGCCAGTTTTCTGCACAGAATGCGAGACTGGGTCAGTTTTTGTATAAGTATGGACAAGCAAACCTGTGGTCAGTATTTGAGACTGGGTCAGTTTTGTAAAGGAATGGAGAAGAGACCAAGCGGTCAGTTATCTACACACAAATACGAGACGTGGTCAGTATTCTCACGGTGTGGAAGAACGACCCAGGGGTCAGTGCTTTCACTGAAAAGAGATACTGTGTCAGTCTGATGTTAAATTATGGAACAGCTGCCCAAGGATTAGTTTTCTGCACAGAAAACCGAGATTGGGTCAGTTTTCTGCAGGTATGGAAAGCAGCCTAGGGAAATAAAAACTGGGTCAGTTTCCTGTAACACATTTTGTGAGGAAGACTGACGCCCGCTGATAATCTGTTTATGGGAACTCTGCACCTGGGTCAGCTTACATGCAACATCACTCCCATCCAGAGTGGCCTAGCCAGTCTGACTGAGGTTCCTGGACTTGCTCTCAATTAAACTTAAAAGGTATTAGAGTCATTAAGGGCGAGTCAAGAGAAAATACCTAAAAAAAGGAGATAAAGCTGGTAATACTAAGTAAAGATAAAAAAAAAAGAAAAGAAAAGGAAAAGAAAGAAAGCTAAGTGGTATTATATGGATGTTTATAGCTGTAGCTGTAACATCGCTATAACGACAACCCTACCATTCCCATCCCGTCCCCTAAGCTCGACTGTCGTCACTTTACTCGATGTAACGTGGATTTAGTATACATCATATCGTTCCTGAACCTCATCGTAAAATTAAGACAGTTGTGATGCTTGTGATTATTCGGAAAAACAAAATTCTTGGCTGTATCACGCGATTACTTACGATATTTACTGCACAGTAAATATTAAACTATATTAGGATAGTTCATTACGAGGGATTTCCAGCAATAATAATACATTTTTGTATGTCACAGTGGATTAGATGCTGAGCTTTTTAAATAACTTTCATTTTTATTTGTTTACGTTTTTTACCTTTCACGTTTTTCCAATATTCTTTTACTCTGTCCATCTCCTATTAAAAATAAATCCCCCAAAGCGAGGGTAGATTGCAGTTTTATTGGGTCAATTCCTGTGCCGGTTAAGTCGGGTCTGCTAGGTCTGTACTGTTCACTGCGAGTGGGAGAGAGGGTCACCTTCACGTGGTGGCACAGATATAGCACGGTGATGGAGGTACCTGCTTATACAAACGTCCCCCAGTTACCTTCCTCTCCTGTGAATGGAGGATGGTGACATGCAAGAGGACAACTTAAGGCTGCAGTCTACCACGTACAGTACATGTTTCTATAACAAAAAAAATACAAGTATGTTATATTAATCCAAGTCGCGGTATCCCCAGACGATTTTATTCAACTTATACTTGTCGAACTTGCTGGGGATAGAGAACGCCTTCATTAAATTGCATATTGGAGTTGAATAAAACCGTCTGCTCGAAATGCGAATAGAACAATGTCATCTCAGTTGTTTCTCAGCCACGGTCTGTCTGGTCGAGCAGACCCATCGATCACAAGTAAGTAACTTCTGTGAGGCCCTCCTACAAGTAGAGTCCAGTATCTACACCGTGCTGAGGATCCGACGCCCCTTGTAGACTGAACCTCACCAGGTCGGATCAGGGTTCTTCCCACGGAATGGTGCAGGGAAATATGAAGGGATTTGGCTCCTGGGTGGATGCTGTAATTGTTCCAGCCAGGGTGCACAGCGCAACCACGTGTAGGTTCATTGTCATCGCCCGTCATCGCAGTGAATTGCTTAAACTGGTATCCGAAATGTTTTTACTCACACTGAAAACAACTCGTAATTAAACGACTCGTAAACTTGTCACTGATCTGGAATGTCATTAACTCCGTAATTACGACGATGTCTTTTATTTCCTCATTTACATACTTAATACTTAATTTATATATTCATTTTTAAATTTTCAATCTTGTTAGTACCACACTGTTATATTCAGTCTTGGGAAAGAAAAAAGCTATACCTAACCCCTCAGTTCGAAAACTCTCTCCAAAACGGCACAAAATCGTCTGGAAATAAAACTAAAAACAGCATAATTACTCTGAATGGGTCAGTTGTTTCTTTAACCTCTTCACTACGAGAATTCCTACTGAAGCTGAATAAAATCGTCTGACCGTTTAAAAAATAGAGCAAATTTTGAATAATGCTTCTGATGGCGTTACTGGATATATTACTTCTAACTCCTTTATTAACAAAAATTTCTGTGCAGAATAAAATCGCCTTGGAGGTGGGGGAGAAGAAAGCACAAAACTACGTCCCTTCACTATGATGTTAATTTTTATGTAGGGGACACCTCCAGGAATGGCCCGGTCAGTCAGTCTCGCCTGAGGGTTTTTCGGACGCAAGGCGTTTCGTTCCCGTAGCTTTAACGAACGCTCCATACTTCGGCTCTCATGATCCCGCATCTACATAGCAAATCTGTAATTGTTTTATTCCTGCACCGTCAGATAATAATTTTCACCTCAGAAAGAACCTCTCATGGCGACGTGATTAATAGAATAACATATATATAGTTTTTAAAAATTCTTCATTAATGTAAATAAGAGAACGCAAAGGGACTAGGTAATGAGAGCTTTAGGTAAGGAGGTGTTTGTGGGGGGGTAAGCTTAAGTGGTTCAAGTGAGCAGTCAGGAGTCTTAAAATGAGAGAGAGAGAGAGAGAGAGAGAGAGAGAGAGAGAGAGAGAGAGAGAGAGAGAGAGAGAGAGAGAGAGAGAGAGAGAGAGAGATGCAATCTACACTACTGTATTCCCCTCCCGCACAGTAATCGAATCTACACACACACACACACACACACACACACACACACACACACACACACACACACACACACACACACACACACGATCTATTTCCCCGAAACGGTAATCGAATCTGCAGTACACACACACACACACACACACACACACACAATCCATCCTTCCACACAAACATACAACCACTCCAAACACCAACAACACACACCATACCCTTCGCTGGAGGCAACCCACTTCATCATAGAAACACACACACACACACACACACACACACACACACACACACACACACACACACACACGCAGGGCCCTGTTTCATTCCCTTTAAAGCCTATTCGATTAATTTGCACAGGAAGCTGTCTAATTAATCGAAGGCAAACACGTGTGTGGGAGCAGCCAGCGAGAGGGGATTAATTAAACAGTTGAACACGGCGGCAAGCAACCCACCCACCCCAAACACTGCCTCGGTTCCACTCGCTGTCTGTCTATCTGGCTGTCTGTCTATCTATCAAACCTTTAACTGTGTGACGTGACAGATAGAAACCCACCCCAAACACTGCCTCGGTTCCACTCGCTGTCTGTCTACCTGTCTGTCTATCAAACCTTTCGCTGTGTGACGTGATAGAAATGAACCACTGAACAAGCTGTGTTTATTGTGTTCGTGTCTGTGTCCCCCTGTCTGTCTGCGTGGCTGTCTGTCTATCTATCTACCTCTCTGTCTATTTATCTATCTGTCTGTCTGTGTCCGTCTGTCTCCGTCTATCCTATGAGATTAACTAAATAGTGGAACACAGCAGCATGGAACTACCTGCCCAGCCCAAATACTTCCTCTGTTCCACTCACTGTCTATTATTTTGTCTGTGTGTCTCTTTGTCTATCTATCTGCTGTGCAAATTCTATCTATCCCCAGTTATACAACATCAATATGCCTGTCTTCCCAATGTGTGATGCTAGTACATTCCCTATCTATCTCTACATCTATCTATCTATCTACCTATCTGTCTGAATAAAAAAAAAAAGTCAGTCAGTCTACACTCAAAACATGAATCAACCTGTCTATTTTCCACCTGCATGACGCCGCTTCCTGTGAGGGGATTAATTAAACACCTGAACACAGCGGCCAGCAACCACCCCAAATTCTGTCTATTTTACTCCCTGTCTATCTATCTGTTTGTCTACCTGCACTCCAAACACCTGTCTATCCGTCTATCTATCTTGCCTTTTGGTTGAGTGACGCTGCATCCTGTGAGGGGTGGGCAATACTCTATGATTGGCTGGGAACCTTCTATAAGGAAAAGATCACCCCAACACTGGCTATCTATATGCACCACAAATATCTATCTATCTATCTATCTATCTGTACTCCAAACTCTCTCTCTCTCTCTATCTATGTATCTATCCATCCGCCATTCATCCCCATCCATCCTTCTATCTATCTACCGGTTTATCAATTTCACAGCTGCCTGACGTCGCATCCTGGGAGGGCTGGTCTCTCGGGGTGTTTCTCTCCCCACTCAGTAACGATCCCCTGACCAGGAACGGAACAGGCTCGGCAAACAATCAAGCAATCCAATCAACTATCGGCCCATCAGCAAACACCCCTTATCGGTCACCATATCTATCTGCCATCAAGCACTTCGAATATTATCTCTCACGTTTTCTATATTCTATCTATCTGCCATCACTTCAAACAATATCTATCTCTTATCTATCTATCGGATACACTCAAAACAATCTATCTCTTGAAAGAACCTCAATTGTTTTCTTAATTCCTAATCTACAGGTGAAGAATAAGGTATATATGAGTTAGTACGCAAAATAAATCGCTACGGAAGAGGTGTTAAAAGACTCCTAGGCCGATTAAAGAAGCTCCCTAACACCTCTTCCTAAGCGATTTTTTTATTTTATTACACCTTGCCGTCCTCTTCTACTATCCCCATACTCTGCATAAACAACTTAAAAAACTGGACTAGCTAGACGTATCCAAAAAAAAATCAGTAAGGAAGAGGTGTTTGGAAGCTTCCTGAACCGACGAAAATATGAGGGAATACCAAAAATATTACATCTAAGTCATGAGAGAGTGAGTGAGAGAGAGAGAGAGAGAGAGAGAGAGAGAGGTTGTAAAACTGACTCATTAATTAAGGTCTGCCCACACCTTTGCACACTCAGTCGTGGTATAGGAGGCTCCGTAGCAACTCTTCCTTAGCGATTTATTTTGGATATTACTCCCTTTCCATGTCTTCTACGTTAACGAGGCAAACCAAGTCGACACTGGAAATATATAAAGAGCATAAAATATCAAGGTTCTAAGTGGGAAAGACCTGCCATGTATAAAGTACGGACGGTGGGTATTGGTGCCGATGTGGTAACAGGAGGAGGACTGCTGGGTCTATGCCTCATGCCGAATACAAAAAAAAGTATACATAAAAGGTAAACTAAATCGCCAAGAAAGAGGCGTTGCGAAGAATCCAATGCCACCAAGAATAGGACCCGTAGTGAGATGGTGGTACGTACGTACGTACACACACACACACACACACACACACACACACACACACACAAACGTTAAAAAGAAAACAAAATCACCCAATAAAATGTCCGACGAAGCTCCCCACGTCACCCACCCGTAGCTACAAGTCAGATGTGTGTGTGTGTGTGTGTGTGTGTGTGTGTGTGTGTGTGTGTGTGTGTGTGTGTGTAAAAGTGTGGGTTAATGTATTACTGCGGGGGCCATAAAATTAATTAGGAGTTTGTTTTTTTATGATGCCTAATGGCCAGTCCAGTAAAATACACCAGAGATAATTAAATACGTGGGGTGTAGCGACTAGAGAGACGAGTGGAGACGAGGAGGTGGTGAGGGAGAGATGGAGATAGGTAGGTAGGTAGGTTGGTTGGTTGGTTGGTTGGCAGGTAGGTAGGTAGGTAGGCAGGTAAAGTAGGACGGTAGGTAGGTAGACAGATGGATAGACTGATAGGAAGGTGGAGATAAGTAGGTGGTGATGGTGGTGGTTGAGGGTAGATATACAAATAGCTAGACAGATAGATATAGATAGATAGATAAATATGTACAAAATAGACAGAGCAATAGACAAGTAGATAGACAGAGAGTGTGCATAAGGAAGATACATTGATTGCATGAATTTTACTAAGTTAACGGTGTGGTCATGAAAAAAAAATATTACGAGAGAGAGAGAGAGAGAGAGAGAGAGAGAGAGAGAGAGAGAGAGAGATCAGGATGCTAATGGAACACGCCCTACGGCCCCTCCTGCCTGAAGCCGATTACAGCTGCTAGACTTAATGCTCCTTACGGGGAATGGAAGGACTAATTGCACACTGCCTATTATTCCAATTAACCTTTAGAGTATTCTTGCTCCTACCAGACGATATCATTCAGCTTTGGGACCTGATGATTTTACGCAGCTTTGGGGAGATGGTGAAAGGGAAATAATCGTTTTAACAAATAAATAAATAAGGAAATGAATGCAAATACGTGCTCATTAACATACCCGACAAGCAAACACACAAAAAAGCAAACATACGTACACGCAAATTTACAAGCAAACACATACCAACAACCATACGTACCAGTAAATTTACATGCAAACACATAAACTAACAAACATACGTGCAAGCAAATATGTAATCAAACAGTAAAGCAAACACACAAAGAGGTGAGCAAACACATGCAATAGCTGAGGTAAACCACAACGACAGAGGTCCACCCCACTGATTGCCTGTCACCTGTTGACTCTCTGACTATGCTTCCTGTTACCTGTTGATTGTGTGATTGTATTCCCTGTTACCTGTTGGCTGTCTGACTACAGTGAATGGAAAATGAGAGAGAGAGAGAGAGAGAGAGAGAGAGAGAGAGAGAGAGAGAGAGAGAGAGAGAGAGAGAGAGAGAGAGAGAGAGAGAGAGAGGCATGCCTGATGACGGAGACAGGGCGACGTGAAGGGGAAATCATCCGTGTCCCCCCCTCGGAATTAACCCTTTGAATCCCCTGACGTATTACATTCAATTTATTTTCAGACGATTTTACGCAGGGTAAGAATGACCTCTCGTACTAAAAAGAATTAATTATGGATGTATCTAACCCACCCTGCTTGAAAAATCTCACCTAAGTTAAAGAAAATCGTCTGGAGAGAAAAAGAATAAATAAGAATAGAATCCTTCATTGGATTAAAAGGGTTAAGGCTTTCCGGTTTATACAAATTAAAAACAAAAATAATCAGGGGAATCTTTCGTGATGGTGCTGGATGAAGAGGCCCAGATTTTCATTCACTTATCATACAAACAAGCGAAATTCTCGGCTCAAAATGATCCCAGTTTTATCTGGCGAATCCGTCAATATACAGAGATTGATTCAATTCACATAAACTAAAACGAAAAACTCTGTGCAAAAAAAGGTAGGAAAATCAGTGTTCAAAATTCGTAGCAATTCGTGTGCAGGGAACAGAAAAAGTGGCAGAAACAGCGCAAATTTACACACACACACACACACACACACACACACACACACACAGAAGCTGAATGATGGAGACCCGGAGGAAAAAGCACAAGAGGAAAGAAGTGGGGAAAATTAAAAATGGAGAGAGAGAGAGAGAGAGAGAGAGAGAGAGAGAGAGAGAGAGAGAGAGAGAGAGAGAGAGAGAGTTACACGGATAGATAGACGACACAAATTTTA
The DNA here is from genome assembly GCF_032717465.1 of Coenobita brevimanus. Lineage (NCBI taxonomy): Eukaryota > Metazoa > Arthropoda > Malacostraca > Decapoda > Coenobitidae > Coenobita > Coenobita brevimanus. The sequence goes on from NC_136967.1 coordinate 4,651,943, forward strand.
CAACCCGAATGAAGTTGCTGGTCAGATCTTAATATTCATGAAAAATATTATTGCATCCGAGAGAGAGAGAGAGAGAGAGAGAGAGAGAGAGAGAGAGAGAGAGAGAGAGAGAGAGAGAGAGAGAGAATCCACTTTATACGGAGAACGAAAGTGTTGTGGGGGCAAGGAAGTAAATGAGTTGCAGATGAAGACTTGAGAGTGAGATTCAAGGGTGGTGTGTGTGTGTGTGTGTGTGTGTGTGTGTGTGTGTGTGTGTGTGTGTGTGTTCTTTAATTCTCCCTACGAAGAGACGATTTAGCTCAGATAATGTAGTGGTTTAAGAGCAGGAGGGTGACTCTCTCTCTCTCTCTCTCTCTCTCTCTCGTTCCCCTCACCTCTCGCTTCCCCTCTGTCTTCTCCATCATTCACCTTTTCTAGCTTCTCGTCCCCTCTGCCTCTCCCTTTAACCTTTCATCACATCTATCATCTCTCTCTCTCTCTCTCTCTCTCTCTCTCTCTCTCCATCCATTCATCACCTTTCTAAACTTGTCCCCCTCCGCTCTCTCCTTTTAACCTTTCCTCACATTGTTCATTTTTATTCTCTCTCTCTCTCTCTCTCCATCCATTCATCACCTTTCTAAACTTGTCCCCCTCCGCTCTCTCCTTTTAACCTTTCCTCACATTGTTCATTTTTATTCTCTCTCTCTCTCTCTCTCTCTCTCTCTCTCTCTCTCTCTTTGTCTTTCACCCTTCACTTCTCCTATCTCACTCCCACTCTCCTCTGTATATATTTCTCTCGCAGTTTCATTATCCCAAGTGATATGCAGAGAAACAATCGTCCCCCATTTTCCTTGCCGTCTCCCACGCGCGTAAACTATTGCATTCTCTCGCATGTAAACTATTGTATTCTCTCGCGTTTCAAGAAGGTATTTGTTATGCAGGGGCCTCATTCCGACAGAGGGCAGAGGCTGAGTATTGCATTTTCTTTTCTTATTTGCCCCCCACCTCCCTGCGAACTCACAACTTCTAGGCTCGTTGCTCTCATCTCAAGAATTTGCATTACAATCACTGGCGAAAGTCATTTGTTTTCTTGCTAGTACCATGTAATTTTATTAGGATTTTGAGGTCGCCGTAGTGGTGAAATTATCAAAATCTACGTTAATATAAAAAATCAAAGTATTCTCTTGCAGCTTTTCTTCCTAGAATCAACATTCCAATCACCAGGGAAATGGATTCACTTTTCATACTGTCATCGTAGCAAATCGTTTTAGATAACTGTAATAAAACGATAAAAATGGACTATTCAGCCCTTTCAGTGTAATCAAAGCAATTCTCCAAATCTGTAAAATTTCCAGTGTTCTTTCATCCACTCAAATTTATTCATTTCTTTCAAGGCAAATCTCAGAGTAAGTCTCAAAGTAAGTCCTTCAGTCTTTCGCCTAAGAATCGAGGGTTGTTAATTTCTTACTGCTATCCTGAAAGGTTATTTTGTTCATCCAAGAAGAACACCAGGATAGTGAAGAAGTTAGGGATGGCAAAACCTAACACTAACAATTCAACAAAATCTCTAGAAAGGCGTATAATGTAGTCTGAGGATGGCAAGAACAACGTCACTTATTGATGGAATTAAAATCACCAGGAAAGATGACTCGTTTCTTGCAGTATCATCCATGCAAATATCAAAATATGTCTAATTTTCCCCTTGCAGTCTTCCAGCCAGCCATATGCATTAGTTACTCTGATGCAATATTCACCTGTCGCACTGTCATCCAAACTTAAAATTAAAATCAGCTCAAAATTATTTTTCCCCTCTGATCTTATAAATCGTTTCATAATCCCAAGAGCAGAATATTTATTTCTTGAAAAATAAATAAAATAAATAAATAAAAATAAACATCTAAGTCCCAAATTTTTCTCCTGTTGTTTGCAGTCGGCCATCATGACTAAAATCGTCTGGCGGTGGCTTCAATAAAATGTAATATGCGTCATCGTAGTGAAAGGAATTTTAATTTTTGCACCTGCCTCTTACCTGGTGTTGGAGAGAGGCGCCTTCACGTGGTAGTACTATTATGACTAGACGGTGAGGCTGCTTGGTAATACACGCGTCTCTAGACTGCCTCCCTACACACCGAAAAGTGGATGGTGGATTGCGGAAAAAAGGGCAGCTTCGTCTTGCATTTCACAAGGTTCTCGTTAGGATGAGCCTAGGGCCACAACAACAATAATAATAACAACAACCTCACTTTTCACACTAATTCTTACAACAACAACAGCCTCACTTTTTATTCTGATCCTTACAACAACAATACCAACAACAACCTCACGTTTCACTTGGATTCCTATTCCTGGTCAACCCTTTGGCCTGTAACACTTTGACGTTTATTAACACCTTATTTACTTACTCGTTTTATATTCATTCAGACTGCTCAAATTTTTCTTTTTTATCATGTATCGTTTTTCATTCCTCAAAAAAGCATCCTCTATTTTTCCTCCCTCAGACTGACTGCCTATATTCTTTTTTTCTCTCTTCAGACAATCTCCAAAAGAGGGCTAAAACGACTCACAAACAGCTGCAGAAAATCGCCTGTCTTTGGCTGGAATAGAATACTAGAATAATCCCGACCACAAGAGGATTAACACAGGTAGACGCCAGGTACCTATTTCGGATTAATTAACGATTTACCAATTATTTTCTATACTGTACTCTTTGTTTCTGTCAGGCGCTTAAATTCTGCTGCTACGACATGTCTTGTAATGATGAGGTTAACGGATTTCTTACATTTAATTCTGCCACCGATGGATAACCCGTACAACGAAATGGAGGGAGGGAAAAATGAAGGTGGGATGATGATGATGATGATGATGAAGAGGGAGGAAAATGAATGAGAAGAAATGTCATGATGCTGACGATGATGGTGTTGATGACGATGACGGTGATGATAATGATGATGATGATGATGACTGACGATAACGATGATGATGATGATGAAAGAGGGTGTAACGAAGGGACAGAAAGAGATGACGATGTTGAAAAGGAAAAAAAAAAAAGATGGAAGGAGAGAAAGTGTGAGTTGTTGTGATGATACATAATTACTTCAGTATTTTTCACCACTGAATTTCTTATTAAGGATAGATGAAGGGATTATGCTAATACCATGGAAAAGAGATAATGGAGAGAGAGAGAGAGAGAGAGAGAGAGAGAGAGAGAGAGAGAGAGAGAGAGAAACACGTAAATCAAGTTACAGTATAAAACTAGAAAGCACTCAAAAAGCGCATACCTCCGCCAGTGACATTGCCAATAAAAATGGATCCGGATCCAGATCTGTGGATACAGGATCCGGATCCGGATCCCCCCCAAAATGTAATGATTTCTTTCTTGGCCCATGGCCCACCTTCCGCAAATTTCATCAAAATCTGTTCATAATTTTTTGAGTAATCCTGCTAACAGACAGAAAAACAAACAAACAAACAAACAAACAAACAAACAAACCCGGGCTAAAACTTAACCTCCTTGGCGGATGTAATGAAAAGATGAAAAAGACGCATGACCGGACCTTCCCATTTCGGAAGGTTCAGCCTAGAAATCTTCCCAGGATGGCTATCGTCGTTTTGAGAAGGGGTGTGTAAGGTAGAAGTGGTGTGTATGTACGATGGTTCTGAAATTATGGGTCGTATGCTGAAGCCTTAAATCGAAATATGGAGTAAAAAACGCTTATATCTGACAGTCATTTATGGGGCGCCTGTGTTTATTACAAATGTCCAGCCTGCATCCCACACGACAGAATGCAGTCAGCAACCATATACAGTAGGAAGGCCAAATACGTTCTATCATTGTCAAGTACTTCAAATATCGTTGTTAAAATTCTGGGGTCTGCATTCCACCTCTCGATTTCAGCTTTCGGCATACAACCATTACACACAAAACTAAATGGAAGTGTATTATTACTTATCAATAAACCAGACAAATTTCCAGGGAGACAGGAAGCGATAAAATAACTGATAAGAGTCTCTAGCAAAAAAAAAAAAAAACAAACAAACAAACAAAGCAGTTCCACTTTCATGAGAGTTGTAAAGATATGGAAATAAATTGCTCTGTGTCGTGGAAGTCTCCGATAAACTAGTACTGTTATTTATTTTGCAAGGACATGATTCTAATTTAAGATTTCTGGCAAAACATGTTGACAGATTTGTACATAACAAACAATAATCCTCCCCCTCCAACACACACACACACACACACACACACACACACACACACACATTCTATCTATCTATATATTGCCAGACGCCACAATCTCGTAAGGGGTGACCACAAACAAATCGCCTCCATGTCGCCCTGTCCTCCTCCATTTCATTGCCCTCCCCCCAGCTTACACCCCTCCCCCTCTCATAGACCTCTCCACTCCATCCCTGCATCTCATCCTCTGCCTCCCCTTTCCTCTCCCCCCCTCTCCACTTCACTCACATACAATCTCCTCGTTAGTCTCTCTCCTTTCAAACTCCAGTTTCAAATAATCCCTTTTTAATTATGCCTTTACAACATTTTTATGCCCCCTCCCTTCCTCTCTCTCTCTCTCTGATAAAAGGAGTCGAAACAAGCGTCTCTACACTGCCTTGGAAATTCTCTGCTCTTCCCTTCCTTCCCTCGCTCTCGTCCTCACCCTCCATCGTCTCTCTTTCTCTACAGGGAAGTGGAAATTGCCCGCTTTAACAGTGACTCAGTTGCCTGGTTCAAGTTTGGATGTGAAAAGTTTATCTGTCTGTATGTTTATTTGTCTCTCTTTGTCTGTCTGTCCCTGTGTGTGTGTGTGTGTGTGTGTATGTGTGTGTGTGTGTGTGTGTGTGTGTGTGTGTGTGTGTGTGTGTGTGTGTGTGTGTGTGTGTGTGTGTGTGTTTCGTCTCTCTCCTTATCGGTCTGTTTCTCTCTCTTTTTGTCCCTCTCTTTACACACACACACACACACACACACCAGCAGCAGCAGCAGAAGTCGAAGAAAGCATATCTCTACTGCCCTTGATATCTCCTGTCCGCCCCTTCCTTCCCTCACCCTAGGATTCACCCTCCATTGAATCTCACCCTCTACACTATGTCTTCTGCTCTCTCTCTCTCTCTCTCTCTTTCTATGTATCCCTTTCTGAACCTCTCCACTGCACATCATTTATAGAAACTTAACATTAACACGGAAGGTTCTTTCTGACAAACCAAACATTGATATTCTGTACTACTGTATAAACTTGCACATCATGAAGGATTACTGAATGAAGGATTATTGAACTTGCATATCATGAAGGATTATTGAATGAAGGATTACTAAACGTGCATATCATGAAGGATTACTGAATGAATGTGTCAGGCCTGTTTCACTGGTGCCCATTGATAAAACTGAATGTCATGTCATTTTAAACTGATAAACTGTCCATTTGGGACGGTGAATAGTGTGTGTGTTCATGTATAAAGATAAAAAGAATCTGTGTGTGTGTGTGTGTATATATATATATATATATATATATATATATATATATATATATATATATATATATATACACACACACACACACACACACTGGTATATATCTAAGGTATTTGAAAAGATAAGTATATAGAAGGTGCAGAGAGAGAGAGAGAGAGAGAGAGAGAGAGAGAGAGAGGTGTTAACGTGTGATTTAATTTTTCAGGACACACGGGGATGGGTGGAAAGAGTGCTAGGGTCAAAAAAAAATATATATATATATATACAGTATTAAGGTGACATGGAGAAGATGGAATAATATACGAACGAATTTGAAAAGAAAAGGAAAAAATAATGTGGAGGAAGAAAGAGGTTCGGTGAATTATTGAACTAAAACATCCTCACTCCCATCCATTAATACTGACACTCTCTCTCTCTCTCTCTCTCTTCTTCGTATTCCTAAAGCCAATCTTATACTCTTGTCTCCTCTACAAAATCCTCTTTTCCAGGTCTCTGATACCCTCCCCATTTCTACGACCACTGACTTGCCCTTCAACCCTACCTAATCCTTTGACCACCAGGCTATCTCTCAGCTCAAGAAAATCGTGTGTGTGTGTGTGTGTGTGTGTGTGTGTGTGTGTGTGTGTGTGTGTGTGTGTGTGTGTGTGTGTGTGTGTTTGAATAGATGAATATTTTAATTCCTTTATAGGACATAATGAATTAATCAATGATGTTTTGCAACCTGTTCAGTTTAAATAGTTCTTTCACCTTAACTTGGCACAAATTTGTCTCCTTTTCTTTTTTTGGTTAGGTCAAGTAACTCACTGACAGAATAAGACAATGCTGTTTTATATTCTTTCCATAGCACTTCTTCGTGACTACCATCATATTCTTTTGTTAACGTACGGCTACAAGTCAACATTCACGACAGAGAGACGGCAATTTTAAGACAAGTTAGAGTGAAACAGCGTACAAGAGTTACGTCAATAAAAAAAGGAAACGAGTGCTCTTATTTTCTTAGCGTAATGAAATCTATGGTAACATCGCCAAGAATAATAGATCAGAAAAAAGAAAATGGAAGATGGGTACGACCAACCCATCCACCCAGTTCCCAGCAGCGTCAGCCGTTCAGGATGGAAAGAATTCGCCCCCACAAATGCAGGGCTTTGATGGTATGCAAATGAAACCCTTGCTGGAATATCTCAGGTGTGTTGCCCCGACAGATGCTGGCACCAGATGGGGTGTGGGGTGACCTGTGGGGGTGAGGGGGGTGTGACGGTGTGAGAATGGGGGTGAAGGGAGATGATGCTGTGGGAGTGGGGGTGAGGAGGTTGGAGTAAGGGTGGGCTACTGAAAGGGGGGTGACTTCTGGGGTGTGTGGCTGTGACCTGTGGGAGTGAGTGGGTTGTGGGGGTGGGGGTAGGGGAGGGGGTGAGGAAGTTGGCCTGAAGAGGACTATTTTTCTGTTGGTGTGTCGTAGGTGGTTTACTGGATCCTGGGAACGGGCTTCTCATGTCCTGAGCAGAATGTCTAAAAACGGGTGGGTGAGAGAGAGAGAGAGAGAGAGAGAGAGAGAGAGAGAGAGTGGTGGTGGTGGAGCATCGTTCTCTCTAAATATCCCCCATTACAACGCCTCTTCCACAGCTGTCTTCATATTGGCGTCTCTTACCTAAAATTTCGACTGAACTAAAAAAAAGCATAAAATAATTTCTCACACTAAGGCAGGCAGATCCTTTCAATACAAAATACTCTGAATATAATCTGGCCGTAATAAGGTAAAGAATGTTATAGTCTGGTAATATATTGGCTGCAATCAGGTAAAATATGGGTGGCATTATGCAAAATAAGGTGGAAATCAGATAGTAGTGTTCATTAGGCAATATTGCTGAATTCGTATAACATAAAATTCTCGCTGCCTAGATGTTGTGTAAATAATCTAATAACCTTAATCATCATCATCATCATCATCACTATCCTAACCATATTCTCACCGTCATAAAGGTGAATGGGACATACAAACTGGGATAAAAAAAAAAATAGAAAAAATACAGACTAGGAGAATGCTCATAAGAGTGCTTAACGATAGTAGGGCCAGAGAGATATACTGAAAATTTTAACCAAAGATACTAACTTTACTTCAGACCTGTTCTCTCTCTCTCTCTCTTTCTCTCTCTCTCTCTCTCTCTCTCTCTCTCTCTCTATGTATCTGTCTATATTAAACAGTTCTAAGCTATACAATATTACGAAAGCGATGACTGATTAAGTAAGCGATGCCTTCAATCTCAAACCGATTCCCTCTTTAATACCGGTGACAATATTCGAGATCTTCCTTTCCTCTCTCTCTCTCTCTGCCATACACACACACACACAAGCACTCTCTCATTCTACCTTTCTTTCTGTCTGCTATGCACGAAATCCCCCCCACTTCTCTCTCTCTCTCTCTCTCAATTCCACCCCATTAGCCTCATCCCTGGCTCCCTGACTCTCGCCAGTCTGATACATAACACTCTAATAGTCAATCACTTAACTAGTAATGTCCTCCAAACAGGCTTTAATATCACCGGTATGAAAGAGAGGAGAGTAAAGACAATAAATTTTCTTTCTACAGTAACATCTTCTATATTTTATTTTCATATGCTCTACTCGATGAAGAGACCCTTATGGCCATGAGGTTGGGGGTCTTTACTTCCTTTACTGATTGTGACTTTAATTTTCTAATACTTTTCCGACAAACAGCAAATTTCCATTCTAGAATAACACCTGTCTTTTTTTTCATACTCTCAACACGATGATATTAACCTCCGAAGAAACTCCGATAGTAAAGAGATTGGAGGCAATCTTCATTACTTCCTTTAATATCGATTATGTCTTTTATACTTTAGTAATTTTTCGACAGAGTTTTTTTTTGCCTCAGAAGTGATCCCTCCCCTCGTAGTGATGGATTTTTCTTTAATCCCTTCACCACAATGATGTTTTATATATTTCACCTTGACTACTAGACGACTCTGCCAGTTTAAGAGAGCAACATGCCCAGCGTCCCCCGTCCTGATCCTCAATCACTACAGAAAATATGTGCAGGTTCGACATAAGAGGCAAGATATAATTTCCTTAGTGACTGGCAAGAAACTCTCATCACCGGCATCATTTCTGTCTAGTTTCATTATTGCCATCATCACTGCCGTCATCATCATCATCATTACCATCTCACTAAAACAATTTCCCTCCACTACAAGAGGGTGTGTAAGGATGTGTGTAAGGATCCACGACCAATGCCTAAGACTGTGGTAAAAAAAAAAAAAAAAAAAAAGTAAATAAGAATAAGAGGTGACGGTAACTCAATGGATCAGAGACCATCTTAATCCTACTTTAATCCTTCTAACATGAAAATTCTCTCCTACGTACGTTCGGTAGTCTGAATAAAAGAAAATACCTCCAATTATCCAGAACGTCATGATACTAAATAATAATAATAATAATAATAATAATAATAATAATAATAATAATACCAGTAATAATAATAATCCTTCGTCCACTGGAATATAATACACACTGATAATAACATCTTTGGTGTCTTGTGTTTCCCATTAGCATGGGGAAAAAATAAAATCACCTCGAGACAGACAACACCCACCACAAGAAAGGCGTCAGGTGGTAGTGTAGGTGTTAAAGACGAGGTGTGATAATGACTACAGGTGTGCCGGGATAGCAGTCGTGTACCGTAGTTTCATTTTGAGTGCGTTAACCCATTTCAGCCCGAGGACGTCATTGAAGTCTCACATACACCTTCATAGTCAACCAATCTCTCTCTCTCTCTCTCTCTCTCTCTCTAAAAGTACGTAATCGCAGTAAAGCACCCAACAGGTCCTCTGAGGAAAGGTGTTAAAGGAGAGGTGCGCAGGTGAGTAAAGGTGTGCCGGGAAGAGCGTCGTGTACCACAGTTTAATTTAAGTGCCGGGTGACTGCTGTGTGCCCGCATTAAGGGGGAAGGGCCGGGATCACGGGGCTCTTCCAAATGCACTGTATTCCTGACACTTACACGCGATTCTGTTCAACAAAGGAAGCATTGCACTTTATTCTTGACACTTAAACGCGATTCTGTTCTACTTGAGGAAGGACTGCACTTAAAATGATACTTATACACGATTTTGTTCTACTAAAGGATGGCACTTTAATTTAGATACTTATACGCGATTCCATTCTACCTAAGAAAGAACTGAACTTTAATTTAGATACTTATAAACGATTCTGTTCAGCCAAGGAATGATTTGCATTTAATTCTTGACCCTTACATGCTATTTAATTCTACTATGTTATTGTTTTTATTCAGATTCCTTATTTACCATTCAGTACAGGTTCCAACACTCTGGGCAAATGGATCCAATGAAGCATACACAGGGGAAAAAGGGATCATATTACAATTACAGACACAGTATGAAAACACATGGAAAAAAAGTAAACAAATGGGGTTTCTAGTAATGGCGAAGTTAACTATGTTCTTTTCACTCAAACCTGGCATAAATTTTCGACCTTTTACAGCCTGTTTCACGTTGCTCTGTGGCAGGAAAAGACAATGCCACGGCTCTACATCTTTTCCATAGCACTTCTTCGTGACTAGCACCATATTCTAGTTATAATCTAAGGCTAAACTCAGAACTCATGACGGAGAGACGGCAATTTCAGGCCACGTTGGGGTAAAAGGGGTATAGATGAATTAGATAGCATTTATTTTATTCTCCTCACCTCCAGACGATTTTATTCAGCTTAGGAGAGACTATACGTACTAGACGGGGTTAGATACAGCCCCCATTAACCCCTTCAGTGCGAGAGATGTTTCTCAAGTTGAACACAATCGTCTGGAGGTAGCAAGAATAATATGCTAATGACCTCCCCTTTCCGGAAAGATAAATGAATACTCTGTCTAACCCCTCCAGCCCTCGAAAAGTCTCGAGTATGTTGAATAAAATCGTCTGGAAATAGAAATGGTGAGCCAAAAGACGTCCTCGTAGTAAAGAACTTAATTTCACTGGGATAAAAATTGTGACTGCATTAACCCCTTCACCCTAATGACGTATTTTCCATGTTACGTAGTGTTACTTACGTTATCACCAGAACTTTTTATTCATCACGAAGAACCATTTGTACTACTTTTACAATAACTTGGCCTAAAATTGTCATCTTTCCATCATAAGTGCTGAGTTATGAGAGGATATTAGCATTTGAATATCATGCTAGTCACGAAGAAAGGTTATAGGAAAGATGCTGGGCCGCAGTATTGTCTTTTCTTTCTTTCTTTCTTTTTTCCACAGAGTTACGTGAAATAAGCTAAAAAAAAAGAAGAAGAAGAAGCTCTGGGCCAAGTTAAAAGAAAAGAAGTATAGTATTGAAAGGGTTACTGATGGCCATGTCTAATCTATCCACACAGAAAAAACTCTAATGAACTGAACAAAACCGTCTGGGGATATCAAGAAAAAGATACTTGTGCAAAATAGGTCACCGGACTGAAGGGGTTAAGGGGAAAGGCTCAGGATTAGGGGACAGCAGACGGCTCTCAAACACAAAATTCCCTCATGACTTAAGCTCTGGAAATGACGTTAACCAATACGTCTCAGAGATATCCATTTTCATTTCATTTATCCTCTCCATATCACACGCAGGAACGGTGTGTGGAGTTAAATGGTTCACAGGCACATACATCCAATATCATAATCGGTTCTGTGTATATGTTAACCACTCTTGCACAACTTCATTATTTTTGTTTTATTTAATACTCCAAGTACCTCCGCGGGGGTGAGACCAAAATCAGAGACCCGAAGTTATATGGCTTACCGACAAAAGCTTTCCCTTTCCAAGTTTATTTCTGTGTATAACATTAACCACCAGAAGAAGGTGTATTGTTTTTGTCTGTTAGTGTCTGTTTGTATCTGTTTTTCTGTGTATGATATGTTAAGTACCAGGCAGCATGTTTTGTTTGTTTTACACTCTCAACACCTCTGCACATGACACGTTAAAGGCGAGAGACCGCGATCAAAGGCCGTATCGTGGGCTTGGATGGCTCTCTGACACAAACTTTCCTTGTCAGCATATCTGTGTGTGTGCAAGTTAATCCCTTCAGTACGAGTGTGTGTGTGTGTGTGTGTGTGTGTGTGTGTGTGTGTGTGTGTGTGTGTGTGTGTGTGTGTGTTTTCCCAGCACCTCTGTATATAACGCGTTAAAATTTTCTTTTAAACTCTTAGGGAGTAGGTTTTAGTACAGTAGGCTTGGGTGAAGTAAATGAAAGATGTGGATAATTTTCCGTAGAGTTAATCTGATTATTATTTTCCTCCTTACATCTCAAAGTCGTATCTTATTGCACCTGCTCTCTCTCTCTCTCTCTCTCTCTCTCTCTCTCTCTCTCTCTCTCCTGATGGTGAGGCGAGGAGGGCGAGAGGATTAACTTTTGCACCACTTAGCGTATTTTGTCAGGTTAACACCAAACAGTTTTATCAACCTAAAAATATCGTTCTCTTTTCTGGACTCAACAATTTTACTGAAGATAACACCAGACCATTTTCTTAGGCTGAGAGAAATCGCAGTAGTAAGAGGGTTTAAAAAAAATCCCTCTGACAAAGATCGAGTGAGAGGTTTGGCGAGTCTACCCCTAAGAAAAAATAAAGAAATACTGGATCCATAAGAAAGTCTACCTGAGGGAATTCCTTAGTCAACATACCTAGAAATCGAAGGGTTAAAAGGACTCTAACCTCCGTACATAAGCCCCACTCTCTCCAACAGCTGACTGAGAATAATAATAATAATAATAATAATAATAGTGGTAGTAGTAGTAGTAGTAGTACCGCAGTAATAGTAGTAGTAGTAGTAGTAATAATCATCATCATCATCATCACCATCATCATCAAAGAAAGAAGAACTGCATCAACAGGTGTGAGTCCAAGTGAGAAAAATCCTAGTAATCAAAACCTATGCAAATAAATAAATAAATAAATAAATAAATAAATAAAGACGAAGAAAGAAAATCCATCTTTCGCTAGTAAAAAAAAAAAAAATCCAGATGAGAGAAATGAAAACGGATCTAAACGTACACTAAAATAAAACAAAAAAAATAAAATAAAGTACAGAGCCACTTACCGCATTTAAAGTCTTGATACATAACGAAGCATTGTGATAAATAACCCACCCTGTGATGTCAGTACAAACAATGCATTTCATATTTCATAGTACTCGAAAAAAAAAAAAAAAAAAACAATACGACGCAGGATGTTATACTACTTAGGTACCTTCTCAATAGGTCCATCTAAGGAATTTGTTCAGTTTTATATTCATTGAAGCTCCGGGGCGCAATATGTTTTTTTTTTTTCTTTTTAGTTTGGTGAACGTGCAAAAAAAAAAAAAAAAAAGACTCCAAGCCGTGCGAGTGAGTGCACGTGATCCGTCGCTGGTCAGAGGGGGAAACAGGGAATGGTCATCAGGTTGGTGTTTGCCTAAGCCAGCCTCACTTCCTGTTCTCTCACACTCTGTCGGCACAAGATTTACCGCCTGGATGGAGCGTGGAGTGACGGGAAGAAGACTGCTTTATTGCATTAGCGTAGAGCTGGGGGCAGAGGGAGAGGAGGACCAAGGACTGGACGGTGTGCTACGTGTTGGGGAGAAGACTGCTTTATTGAATTTCCGTAAAGTTGGGAGCAGAAGGAATGGAGGACCGAGGAAAGGACGACGTGTGATGTGACAGGGTGAAGGCTGCTTTATTGCATTTAAGAACAGTTGGGAGTAAAAGAAGAGATGGACGAAGAACAAGGTGGCGAGATTAGTGTTGGTGGGACGACCGTACCTTTTTTTTAATGTGTCCGACTCTGGGCAAGGGCTTCAGGGCCTATTTCTCGGGGACAGTGGCCTATCCCAAGGCCCAGTAGTCCTCCTACATCTCCACAAGTCACCACTTTGGCGCAAACACCCACCGTCCATTCTAAATACATGCTAGGGCTGTCTCAAACAAGACTGGTGTATTGGTATTAGCGGGGATAGTTTTACATGTCGGCGGGTCATCTGGCAAATCAGAAAAGTCTACTTTTATGATATTCAAATCCTTAAACGGTTCCATGGCCCGGCAGAGATTCGAACCTGGGTCCATTAGCACTGCAGGCCGCCTTGCACCATCCCATCTAACCCACGGAAAATAGTAATGATTATAATGATAATAATTATAATAATAATAATAATAATAATATTTTAATAATAATAATACAATATCTTGATCAGACAGGTGAGGTGTTACGAAGGTTGATAACCAATAACAACACTTGCTTACGTAACGCACTCTAATCTGCACAAAACTAGCTGAATATGAAAAGGAAAGAATGGAAGCAAAAATACATTCAATCTGCCTCATATCTCACCCGATTCTCGTAAACTCCCCTCTCTCCCCCTCCCCCCCAAAAAATAAAAAAAAATATCTCGGTCAGTCAAGTGATGTGTTATTTAGATTCAGAGAGAGAGAGAGAGAGAGAGAGAGAGAGAGAGAATAAACCTGCTTACCTCTCGCACGCATCCAGTCAATCGTGAGAAAATAACCAACAATGGACAGCCAGGTGTCTTGCCGTCAGGTGGGGCAGGTGTGCAACGCGTTAATTGGCTACGGTAAGGCCTTTGTCAGCGGGCGCGGGGCAGGTGTGGAGGCAGGTAATAATTAAGAAGCCCCATTGTCTCGTCTCTAGTTGCACCCAGCCTTACTCTCTTCATGTCCTCACCTCGTCATCCTCTCCTTTCATCACCATTAAACTTAATTCTGCATTATTCATTAATGCATCTTTTATTTCGTGTTTATCACTCACGCTTGCTTAGGCTTTCGAATATATACCTTTGCGCCTCTCTCTCTCTCTCTCTCTCTCTCTCTCTCAATTTTATTTCACTGGTCCTCTAATCACCATTATGCTGGAATCTGTACGATTTATCAAAACATCTCTTATTCAGATTTTTCACTCATGTTTACGGGTATTCTCAAATCTATCCTTGCACAACACACCCTTTTTACTTTCATATTTTTCACTCTAACATACTTAGATTTTCGAATATTTCTTTGCACTGCTTTCCGTTACTTACTTCTATCTCCCTTTTCCTTCAGTAAGTCGACACCTATAACTTTTTTTTTTAAATTACTCCGTCTACAACCACACGACTGTATTTCAACATCGGAGGGCATCCTCGTGGCGAAAGGGTTAGAATTAAAAATAATGATCGCCCTGTAATTACCTGATCTTGCTCTAAATTGCAATTGCCAATCAGAGGAGGCAGGCGGAGGGGAGCTTGAGAGGGGGAGGCAGTCAGGGAGGGTGGAGGGAGATAATTCTGACCTCGACTCCCTCGCTACACCACACTATCTCCATCTCAGTTAGATCCAATACTGACTGTATCACTCTACACAATTTCGTTTCAGCCCATCCCTCCAACTCAGAATATATAATTTCAAGAATTTTTAAACGCCAGGCCACCTCCATATCACTAACTCCAAATCTTTAATCCAAATGGTTTTCTGAAGTTGTAGTTCAGACTCTGCCTCTGTTTATCCTACTCTCGATGAATTAGGAATGTACCACCTTTTTCACCCTAATATTCCCAAGTATTAATTATTACTTTTCAAGATCGACACAGACTGCACAACTAACATAAAAGATAATGCTATTATTTCAAGATCGACAAAGATCGCACAACTAACACACTGATAATATTAACATGCCAACTGCAGTAATTAAACAGTAAGGAAGACATGCTAAAAAAAAAGACAACACTTAAGGGTATCACACGTTCATCGAATTTGGGGTCTTGTTCGAAGTACCCAACGAGAAGCATTTTATTTATCTGATCCAAATCTGAATAGACGAGCGGAGACGAACGCATACTCCCTGAATTTGTATGAGACAGAAGAAAAATGACTCTGAATTTGTTTAAGAGAGATGAAAATATACTCCCTGAATTTATAAGACAGATGAAAATTACTCTCGGAATTTGTATGACTCTCTCAGTATGTATAAGACACAAGAAAAATGACTCTTTGAACTTGTATGAGCCAGGCAATTACCATTCCTCTCAGTTCTCCCATCTAGACACCTACTGTATTCCCACTATGTTTTCAGCTACTGACAAAATAGTAATAGTAATAATAATAATAATAATAATAATAATAATAATATTAATAGCACGTCACCCCCTTCGAGGCAAAGGAGTCAGAAACAGCAGACCAGTGCATTTATGGGTAGATGACCAGGCTAATCTCCATGGTGGCATAGGATAAAAAACCTCCAGTCATTTCCTGCAATTCGAACCCTGGTGTTCAGTGCAGGGTCGTCACTCCAACTAGGACGGTTATCCAGTTATGCAAACGCCCCTTTACTTCCTTCATATCCCGAAAGGAGGCTGGTTGACTACAAGGGAAGAACATTTTCAACCTGCGGTCCACTGGGTTCACGTCATGATAAGCGTAGGGATGGAACTACTACTACAACGTCTGCACAAACAGAGAAGAACCAGGGAGTACAGAAGAGAGCCAAGCAAGCGGGAAAGGAACCAGTACACAGCTTTAGGCCGAGCGAGGGGCTACAGGGGTGGAAGGAGGGCAGAGCAACTGAGTACTGTGGACATTCTCCAGCACAATGCCGGTGCTATTCCTACTATACGACAGCTTGGCAACACCTGGATGACCTGCGAGGTCCACCAGCACAGGTGTGTTCCTAGTGGGCTTTAGGAGAGTGTATGGGAGCAAGACTTCGATGGTGATGATGATGATGTACAGGAGGGTCGTGTGTCACGGTAGGAAATTCGTTTCTGAGAATACACGCCTAGAGGTCCCTTCATAGGATGTGGTGTGAAGCACAGAAGGACATACTGCATCTTCGTACTGGGAATTTCACACTGTTGTAATATACTGTATATATATATATATATATATATATATATATATATATATATATATATATATATATATATATATATATATATATATATATATATATATATGTGTGTGTGTGTGTGTGTGTGTGTGTGTGTGTGTGTGTGTGATTCAGTCACTGAAAAAAATAGAGGCCTCTACTTACAATCCCGTTAATCTAGAAAAGGAACAAAACAGAAAAAAAATGAAGAAGTATCACCTGATATGAAGCCAAACATAAGAAATCTTAGCTGCATCCTCCGAAAAAAAAGTACCGTAATCATCCCGTCAATACCGCAGGTTTCGGGGATGTATTGAAATATAATCTGCAGTCATAACTCACAGCGTCGGTGCGGCTGTCACGGTCGCCTTTGGATAAACGGCATCGCATACAGAACCACAGGCTTCATATAAGGTTTGTTTGCAGTGTACGATAACTGAACTTCACTAGATTGGGATGCAAATATATATATATATCTGTTACAACCCAAATCATCATCATCATGGCAGTTTTAGGCTAAGTTGAAATGAAAGGAGCATTGACACTCCTCACATCGCCTCTCTCTCTCTCTCTCTCTCTCTCTCTCTCTCTCGTGGCACCTTCAGATAAGCAGCAGGGCAGCGGCAGATTGATGGTTGGGGCCTGAGGATTGGAGGTACGTTTTTCAATCACTCAATACCAGACTTCCTCGCTCCACCGCCTGCCAATGCTGCCCGCTGCGAAGGGAAGGAGAGAAGAGGGAAGGAGGGAGGGATGGAAAAAGAAGGGGAAGGAAAGAAGAAGGGATAGGGATGGAGAGAGGGATAAAGGAAGTAAGATGGGAAGAAGAAATACGGAGGGTAGGGAGGGAAAATGAAGGGGAGGGAGAGAAAGATATGGGAAGAATAAGAGAGAAAGAGTATGACCTAATTATGCAGAAAACAAGCATTACGGTCTCTGAGGTGGCTCAGTTTTAATACCAATAGTGATAATTATGAACCAGCTGTTACAGAATTATGAGAGAGAGAGAGAGAGAGAGAGAGAGAGAGAGAGAGAGAGAGAGAGAGAGAGAGAAAATTTAATGAGCAGTATCAATCCATTCAGCACAACTGCGGAAGAGATAAGAAACTGTTATCGTTATTCCCAAGTAAAAAGATAGATTGATCCCATAATTATATCAGAGGCTGCCGAATGAAATAGTGATGAGAAGCTGTAGTTTGAGATGAATAAATGTGTAGCTAAAAATGGATTGGACTCTTGAAGATGTGTGTGTGTGTGTGTGTGTGTGTGTGTGTGTGTGTGTGTGTGAGAGAGAGAGAGAGAGAGAGAGAGAGCGGGCCCCAGGGGGATTACTTAAGCACACCAATCAGCTCCTTCTTAGAAATATAACAGGATTATTCTCACATATAAAAGTCGTTGGCGTTCTCACTTTATCCTGATGTAACCTGAGTGGGTTGGTGGAGGTGGTGGTGGTAATGGTGGTGGTGGGGGAGATGGTACGGGCTTGGTGGGGAGGTGGTAGAGGCTTGGTGGGGTAGGCGGCTTGGTGAGGAAGGTGGTAGGGGTTTGACGAGGAAGGCGGGTCGGCGGGGTAGGTGGCTTGGTGTATTGTATAACTCAGGTAGGTTATTTAATTGGCAGGTATTTAATTGGACAACACTTAGAGCAATAATACTGTTAATGTACTGCGGGGTTGTCATGTGGAGGGAAGGCCAATAAAGGAACGACTACTCAAATTAATGTGGAAAGGTGTTGTTTTTATCATTTTAGCATCAGATATGAAGTCCCCGGAATGTTGGTTTTACGTCTTTCCTATCCACCCATCCATCTACCAATCTCTGTCTATCTGTCTATCTACCTATCCATCTATCTATCTTCTCTGTCTAATCTCAACATCAGTATCGTACAACCTATCATCATTTTGCTCCCGCGATTTTTACCTAGATATCTATGCTGCAGAACCAGAAAAAAGGGAGAATAAATAAGAGATCTATTAACGAAATTCCCAGTGTACATACGCCACACTTCCATTCACTCATCATTTCAGCCTATTATATAATTACGATGCTGTCTCCTCTACTTACAGTTTCATGATGAGACAGTTTATGTGACGTAACAAATTTTCTCCTTGGGAATAAACGCCGTGGGTAGTGTGAAGGAAGAGTTATGGTCTCTCTCTCTTTCTCTCTCGTAGTTAATATCTTTTCTTATGCTATATAATGTAAACTCGCTCTACTGAGAGAGACACTAATAACAAAGAGCATCCTCAGCCAAAGGACAATTTTTCCATTTTAATGTTGCCTTCAGTCTGTTTTATTCAACTTGGAAGAGACCTTTAGCAATAATGATTTTAGCTGCTTAACCTCGGTCTGTCTGACTAAGCACACCCTTCGGTCACACGTTAGTAACTGGTTCCGCGTGGCCGTCGTACAGGTACACTGCAGTACATACACCGTGTAAGGATCCGTTGCTCCCTTGTGATAGACAGCGGCTCACAAGGGGCGGATCAGGGTCCTTCCCAAGGGGAGGTGGAAGTGAGGAGTTTTGATTCCCGGGTGGACGCCGTAGCGGCTCCACCCAGGGTACCCAGCGCAAAGACGTGTAGTGTCCCCGGCAGCGCCACCTTCAGTAGCGATGGGGTTAATGAAGGCTATATCTAACTCTTCTAGTTAGAAAAACTTCTCCATAACCGAATAAAAATCGCCTGGTGGTGTATATAACAGGCTATGAGATATGTTATCGGAGTGAAGTGGTTAACATGCCATAAACCGCTCATACAGAAAATAAATTACTAAGGCACAAGAGCCAGGGAGCATCCAGAAGCCAAGATAGCAGGTCATTTATCTCTTAAGTCTCTCTCCCATTTACCCCGAGTCAGAGTATCGGGTAGGCAGCGTATTGCAGGCTCACACGGGCGGGCTCATAATGCCGATATACGAGTAGCGGGGGCATTATCCGGCATTACGTGGCGGCCCCCTTTCCATGTGCAGCCGGGATGGGGGTGGGTGGGAGGGAACTTGGTGTAGAAGAAATGGAATGGGTGAAGACTGGAAGAAAACCGGACTAGGGAGGAGGAACAGGGTTAGGGAGTGCCGGACTGAGGTGGCACTGGACTGGGATGTAAATGGACTGGGATGGAACCAGACTGAGGTGGAACTGGAGTGGGATGGAACACGACTAACACAGAAACGGAGTGAGAAAGGATGGACTAGAGTGAACCGAACTGAAAAGATAGACTATGAATTAGAAGGAATCACACTAGGGTATGATAAGGTACGGTCGTGGTCATCAGGTCCTTCAGAATCTCTTGAAACTGTGTCAGAGCTTAAACACACACACACACACACACACACACACACACACACACACACACTACACTACACTCAAACCTCAGACACATACGTACTGGACAGAAACCTTTACAGTATGTGTTTTGTGGATGACCCTATTTGGATGTCATGATGGAGTCAACAACTGCTCGACATTCTCCCTAAACTCATGTACGTCTAAAACTGGGGGGAAAAAACCTTGTTATACTAGCTAATAACAACAACAATAATAATAATAATAACGCATTTTTTATTCCTACTTCATTACTTGGAAATCCAAAACACGTATCAAAATTAATGTGTGTGGCCGTACTCCAGGATATCAAAATTCTAATTAATTAACTGGAGAGCAATATTACCAACGATATCACTCAACAAACCTAACGCAAAAGAGTTTAGTTTTTCTGGCCACTCAGTTTTTTTTAGTTATGATTTTTCTTGCTCTGTTCGTCTGGCTGTATACACTCTGTTGGCATATCTGTGTGTTTGTCTATTTGTTCGTAGTCTTGCTTGTGTGTCTGTCTGTCTCTCTCTTTGAAAATGATATACACATCTGTCTCCCTAAAAGATGAAAATACTCTCTCTCTCTCTCTCTCTCTCTGTCTCTCTCCCTCTCTCTCTCTCTCTCTCATGTGTGGGAGTGTGCGGTGCAGGAAGGGACCATGAAGTGTGTGTGTGGGGGGGGGGGGAGGCAGTGTGAGGTGCGGCAAGGCTGAGGTGTGGTAGTGTGGGTTGTGGCAGTGAGACATGTTAGTGTGTGGTATTACAGTGTTTGGCGTGGCACAAAGGAGTACAAGGGAAAACAAACAGCAACAGACCTAATGAACCTTTCGAGGCTGCTTGTTACAGGGAAGACTATCACTATGATATCTAATTCTACAAGTTGATGATAAGGATAGTAAAGCAAGAAGGCTCTCCCCCACCCACCAAACCCTCCAGTCGAAGCCGGCAGGAAACAAGTGAGAAGGACCACCATGCAGCACTGAAAACCTGACATAGATTTTTCACTGGAAAGACTGAAAAGTGGTAAACTAAATTCTGTCCGACTATATATATACACTACACGTGTCAATAAGCTACAATTAACCATTAATTACATAGTATTTCCCTGGTACAGTTTCATCATGATCTGAAATAGAGAAATAGTGTGAGGTGTGGTAGCGTGATGTCTGACGATGTGATATGTGCTATTCTGAGGCGTGGCAGTGTGAAGTGTGGTAGTGTGAAGCGTAGCAGTATGAGATGTGGCAGTGTGAGTTGAGGCAGTGTGAAGTGAGGAAGTGTGAGGTGAGGCAGTGTGAAGTGAGGAAGAGTGAGGTGGGAAAATGTGAACTGTGGCAGTGTGAGATGAGGCTGTGTGAACTGAGGCTGTGTGATGCGTGGCAATGTAAGGTCTGGCAGTGTGAGACACGATAGCGTGAGATGTGGCAGTGTGATGTCTGACGATGTGATATGTGCTAGTGTGAGGTGTGACGATGAAATATGTGGCAGTGTAAGGTGTGGTAGTGTGAGAGTGTCCTTTATACCACACCGCGACTTTTCCAACGCCCTGTGGAATAAAGGATATGAAGTAATCAGATTCGAGATGAAGGGAGAGAGGGACTTTTGAAGGGATGTTATTGAATTAGGAATGCTTAGGTGGCTACAGGAAGGAGACTAAGAGGTAGGAAGGGGGTAAGACAGGTAAAAGTGGGGAAATGGAATAGAGAGGGAGAATGCTTAAATGAAAAGGGGAAGGAGAGGAAATGGGATGAATGGTAAGGTAAATGACAAAGGAGTTCAAAGGAGTGCAAAGGAAAGCATGAATGATAAGGTAAATAACAAATGAGTACAAAGGAGTGAAAAAAAAAAAAGACAGCAAGAGAGGGGGATAATGTTTATGTGAAAAGAGGAAGGCGATGATAAAATAGGAATGACAAGGTAAATAACAAGAGTGCAAAGAAAAACAGACAGAAAAAGATCTATTGTTTTTTTCGAGGTTGTTTGTTATAGAGTAGGTTATAACTTACACAATTATTCTATGGGTCAAAGAAAGGGATAACAAAGCAAAATAAAATACGAGAAAAGAAAAATGTTTAGGTTCATACAGGAAAGGGGACAAAAGTACATTAAATAAAAAGAGTAAAAAGAAGAATGAGGGGAAAATATATAATAAAGCAATAGAAAGGCGACATGAAAATAAAATGAGAGAAGAGAAGACAGAAAAAACGGCACAGATAAATATACAGACTCTTAAAGGTACGAGGGACAAGGCAAGTGAGAGTAAAATTGAGATAGGACAAGAGGAGTAAAGCGAGAAAACAGAAGAGGCGAAAAATACTTACACGAATACAGGAGGGAAACGGAGGGGCAAAATGTAGTCAGAGAACAAGAGAGAGAGGAATGGAAAAGCAAATAAAAGGCGGTGAACAGATGAAAGGAAACTGTGAACGTGATGCAAAATACAGTTAGTGGACAAGAGAAAGGAGGAATACGGCATATACTGTATATAAAGGAAAAATGAATGGAATAAATGAACAAAACATCGAATGAATTAGCGAACTTAATGCAAAGTAGACATGGAAAAAACGTGTAAGGCAAGTAAGTGGAACTAAAGAAAAGAAAGGAAATGACAGCGTAGGAAATTGGGAAAGAAATGCAAGAAAAAGCAAGGGAACAAAGAGAAAGGAAGTACAGTATATGGCAAATAAAGCGAATTGAAAAGAAAGGAAAGAAAACAAAAGGGATTTGTGACTGCAAATGCATAGTAAGTCAGAGAACACGATACACGAATGGCAAGGCAAATATAAGGAAGTTAAATCAAGAAAGAAAATAGTAAATGTATCAGATTAAAATGAGATGAATAGAAAAAAAGTGGCAAATATAAGAAGCAAACAGAAGAAAGGGCATAAAACGAAGGAAATAGGAGATAAAAGGAAAGGTAAATAAAACCAAGATAAAATGACAAGAATATAAACAGGATTACAAAACAAGTGAAGCGAGCAAGCAAGGAGAAAGCAAAGTAGGTGAGATGTCACAGGACCAGAGAGAGGAAGAGTGAAGAAGGGAGAAGAAGAAATTAAATAAAAAAGAAGTAGGAAATAAGTGAAGTTAAGAGAGTGGGGAGAGAGTGGAGAAGGCGGCAGAGTGAGGCGGAGTGAATTAGTCGTGAGGTGGTGGGGATTTTAGCAACAAAGGCATGAACGCTGGCAGAACCCCTTGTGGCAGGGAAGAGTGGGGATCTTGTCGTGGTGGTGGCGGTGGTGTTGCTGGTGGGCAAGGCTGAGTAGAGGGAAGTGGTGGCAAATGAAAGAAAGAGCATTGGGAAGTGCAAACAGGAAGGCAGAATTGTCAAACTGAACAAGGGAAAGGAAAGTGTAGATAGAAGAGCCGGAAGGCAATAGGAAATGCTAACAGTTGAGCAGACGAAATTGAGGGAGTGAGAATAGCCATGTAATGGAAAGCGCAAGAGGTCCATTTTAGTATAGGAAAGTGAGACTGGGATTGATAGTGGTGGAGAAATGGCTGTGGCAAGTGGACAAGGTTGAGCAGGGGGAAGTGTGTGAGGGACAGCAAGAGTAGTGACAATGTGCAGGGGAAGTGGGAAGTGTATAGAGGGAAGAGTAGCGGAAAGAGACGAAAGAGAGGTAGAGGAAAATGCTTGTTTAAGGGAAAGGACCAGAGTAGTGACAAGTCTAACTGTGCTGAAGAAGTGAGAAGCGTATGGGAGCGAGGGATAGTAGTGGAAAGAGGAGGAGGAGAGGTAGAGGAGAGTATACGTGTAAGGGGGAGAAACAGAGTAATGACCAGTGTGAGAGGGAAGTGAGAAGTGCATGCGGTAGGAAGAAGAGAGGCAGAGGAGTGTGTACGTTTAGGGGGAAGAGAGAGAAAGTAGTGACAAGCGTGCGAGGGATGTGAGAAGTGCATGAGTGGGAGGGAAGAGGGGAAGTGAAGTAGGCAGGGATATGGATGCGACTAGAGGGTGGTGATTGAGAGCTTCTCACAAAGTAAGTGGATATGGGGTTAATCCATTCAATTTCAGAGGTATACCATAAGCTAATTTATTTCGTTTAGCAGGATCAAGAAGAAAAGGTAAAAATTAAATAAAAATAACATCATATTACTGAACAGGTCACTGGAGTTAGAAAGAAAAAAATAAATAGGACATCACATCAATGAAAAGGCTAATGGAAACTATTTTTAACATCACTACTGACAGAGGCGTCCCTTTAAGCTGCATAGTGGGAAAAAAAAAATACTCTAGTTACTCTCGGTGTACATTATATCCCCCCCCCCAAAAAAAAAGGACGAATAATTTTCAAATACTATTTCCTGTATCCTATTTCAGTAAGCATGAGATCAAACTGTTAAGATAAAGCTCCATAAGACAGAGAAAGAAGTAAATGAGAAGGAGGTCAGGCAAGGCGATATCCGACACCAAAAATGATTTACTTCTGTGCTTTGAGGGGGCTTCCAAAGATCTTAACCCTTTCAATCCGATGACCGATTTTTATTTTCCCTTGCTATTTCCACAGACGATTTTATTCTGAGTTAAAGAGGCTTTTTTCAACTTCAGGGACTAAACAGAACCTCCATTAACTCTTTCAGTATTTATTTCATTCACGCATAGAGAGATTTTCTTCAATTTGAGGACTAAATAGAGCCTTCATCACCCCTTTTAGCACTGGCAATCTCCAAAAAAAAGAATAGGAATCGCCTGAAAATACTGAGAATAAAAGAGAAAGGTATATACGTAACAACAGAAGGATATTTTTACATAAGGACAGGGAATTGTAAGAACGTGTGCTTGGTTGAGGCTTCCAGTGTGTGTGTGTGTGTGTGTGTGTGTGTGTGTGTGTGTGTGTGCGCGCGCGCGCGTTTCTTTCGATCTCAATCTGGAAAATGGTTACAAGAATTATGGGTCCCTCATTCATTCAACATGCAACCAGAACAGTGAGAAAAATGGCCCTCTCTCTCTCTCTCTCTCTCTCTGATAATCTCGCCTACCTCACCCCTTCTCCACTCCATTAGTTCGCTTAATATCCTGAATTTCCCATCACTGTTTTTCCACCACCACCGCTGCCAACATCATTCGCATCTCTCACTCGATTCACCCTTCTGTTCTTTATATTCATGTCCCCCACGTATGTTCTTCACAATTTCCTGTTCTACTCCCCTACCCTCCTCCATTCCACCTTTTCCCCTCTTACACCCAAGTTCCATGTCGCATTACAGTCTTGGGTCCTTACTCTCTTCAGTTGAAGAAGCTCCCTAGCACCTCTTACTTAGCGATTTATTTTTGGATACGGTTGGTTATTATCAATTTCTATGTTATTACTGGTGAGTATAGAGGTATCTGAATGACCTGAATGACACATAAGAGGATAGTATGGAGTTATAAGCAAAATAAATCGCTTATGGAGATGGGTTAGGGAAACTCCTTAACCGACGAGAATACTGGCCCTGCATGGTGTACAGCGTGAGGTGAGGTAGGGTCCAGAGAGCGAGGGGGAAAAGGAAGCTCATAATCTAACCCACGTCTGTCCAGCTCACCGTGCGACACTCTCATTCACTCACCATTCAAGCCCCCGGAATCCTGACTATAATACACAACCCACATATACGCGATTCATACCTAGCCAGTCAATCCAACGACCATCACTTCATCGGGAAAGAACAGCGCTGCCAAACCCCTTTCATACACCCTTCCATACAAAATTCTTCCAACCAGCTCGATCAGTTGTCAGTTCCCTCGCCTCATCACTCTCCATCACACGCTCATGGGATTCGCTTTTATATTTACGGTGACATTACTGCAAACAACATCGATATTACAGACATCAGAAGTGAAAAAAAAAAAAAAAAAAAAAAAAAAAAAAATCATGGCGTAAAAATGGAAAATACATCTCTAAGAATGCCCTGGATCCTCTTAAACTTGATCATCTTTAATCCTCTTTCTGCTGTGGGTTTTCAAGAGTCACATAAAATCAATGAGGATGCTCAGAATAAAATACAACGCAAGTAGGAGAAGGAGTGAACATTATGAGTCTCAGTATTTTATTATCGTCCTCCCAGACTCTCGCCATCTACTTCATTTTCATTTTATTCCTACGACTTCCAGATTATTTTACTCAGCTTTGGAAATATCTCGAAATGAGGAGCTTAATGAAAGCTGTACCCAACCTCTCCTCTTCGAATCATCTGCCCCAAGTAGACTAAAACGAAGTCAAAAGTCTCCACACAAGGAAATAATTATCTGTCTCTTCAGGTATCCTTCTAAAATGCCATACACTCTAACTCGAGTTCATCACGAAAGGGAGAAGACGCATCCGTATGTGTTTTCAAAATAATGACAAGAACGTAGAGAGAGTTTGTAAAAAAAAAGTGATCATTTCCCCGTGCACGGAGACTTTTGGACCACCCTGTATAACATAAAAGACGTCCTCGCCCTGAATGAGTTTCTCTTAAATAAACAAAATTGTCCAATGTTAACGGAAATACAAATCATAAGTGCATTAACAAAAAATGTTATTCAATATTTATTTTTATACCCTTCACTGTCAAAATTTCTCCCACGTCCATGTAAAATTCCAGTGATACCCTGACGATGATACCCAAGTGCACTAATTCAAGGAAGGGTTGATTTTGTTTTGTCTTGGTGAGTGTTTTATCATCGTTCCCCCTCTAGCCATCCATCTCGTCAGTTTCATTTGGCACAGAGGCGATGACTCTCTCTCTCTCTCTCTCTCTCTCTGTGACTTAGGATTCTTTATATTATACTCCTCACTCTCCTTCCAGTGGTATCCTTTTCCTTTCTTCCCCCCTCCCCCCCCTCTCTCTCTCTCTCTCTCTCTCTCTCACACACACACACACACACACACACACACACACACACACACACACACACACACACACACACACACACAAAACTTGCAGAATGAACAGAAGAAAAATGGATCCCCTCTCTTTCTCTCCTCTCTCCTTCAAAATGCAAAAAGATCAGAAGAAAAATGGACTCTCTCTCTCTCTCTCTCTCTCTCTCTCTCTCAGAATACAGAACTGATCAGAGTAGAACAATGGATCTTTCAACATGCATCTACCTATCTATCTAATCTGTCTACCTGCCTGTCTATCTATCTATCCATATTAATCTATCTGAATGCATTGGTTAGCGCAATTAGCCCGCAAATGAATGACCCCGAGTCCGATTCTCAGGCCGGTCAGACTCATGGACAAAATTCGTTTCCCCTTTGTCCCCCCCCTTCATCCAGCAGTGCAGTTGGGGACCTGGGTATAACACTGACGGTTGTGGGTCTTATTCTAGAGGAAAATTAGGACTTAGAAAAATTTACAGCCTTACTGACTCACGTGTAGTTGATAGGCATTCCTCCTCCTCCTCCTCTTTCTTCTCCTCTTCCTCCTCCTCCTTCATCATCATCATCACTATCATCATCACATTGTCCTCTTCCTTCTTTTTCTTCTCTTCCTCCTCCTCCTCTCTTTCTTCTCCTTCTTCCCTTCCTCCTCCTCCTCCTCCTCCTTTTCTTTTCTTTTCCTTCTTCTCCTCAACGTATATAACATCTTCCATATATATTTATATAGCTAAACCATAAACAAATAGCAAAAGTATATGCATAACACCTAAAGCGTTATTATGTTTCACCAGTCAAAGGGTTATTACATTACCCCTGTTGCGAGCTGTGTGTGTGTGTGTGTGTGTGTGTGTGTGTGTGTGTGTGTGTGTGTGTGTGTGTGTGGGTGGGTGTGGGTGTGTGTGTGTGTGTGTGTGTGTGTGTGTGTGTGTGTGTGTGTGTGTGTGTGTGTGTGTGTGTGTGTGTGTGTGTGTGTGTGTGTGTGTGTGTGTGTGTGTGTGTGTGTGTACAGAGCATTTAGTATTGAACCTTGTAAGGATTTCTTTTCGGCTAAACGTCATAACAGTATGGTGTGGATACTAAGTGTGCCCCTATTCTTTATAACTTATTTAGTGCAAGGATTGCTTACCGTACCTAAATGGAATCTTTCTGTACTAGCATGAGTAAAATACTAAACAGTTAAGTGGTAAATATATTTAAAATGCTCCATGGTAGGAGTAGCGCCCTTAAAAAAAAAAAAAAAAAAAAAAATTAAGATGCTTTTTAACTCCCTGATGACTAAAATTGTTCTCAGTGGGGTAAATTACTCGGTGCTAGAGAGAACCTAACACAGTACTGGTAAATGGTTAATATATTCAGTGTGTTTCGTGTGGGGTGTGGTGCGGTAGGCTCTCACGCCAGGCTAACACCCTCTGGAGTCTTGGGTACAGTAATTACGCCCCGTATTTCACCAAAACTGTCTTGACAATCCCCCCTCACCCCTCACGTTGTTTATGATGGGGGGGGGAGAAGGGGTAGGGGGAGGAGGGGCAAGGAGGGGAAAAGGGAAAGTGTAGGAGGAGAGCGGAAGGGAAGGGAAGGGGAGAGTGAATGGGAGAAAGAGAAAGGGAGAAGGGATGGCAAGGGGAAAAGGGGAACGAGAGAGGAAGAATGAGAGAGGGGACTGGAGAAAGGAGGGGGATAAAGAGAGGGTAATGGAAAAAAAAGAATGGGAAGGGAGAGGGAGAGGGGAAGGAGGGAAGGGAACGGGAGGGGAAAGGCGTTGGGAGAAGGGAAGGAGAAAGAGCAAAGGGGAGAGGGATTAGTGGGTAAGGGTGAAGAGGTGGGGAAAAAGAGAGCGAGCAGTGAAGGGAGAAGGAAGTGGAGAGGGGAAGAGAAAATGGGTAGAGAGGGAGAAGTAATGCAAGAACAGAAGAGAAAAGGAGGGTGAGGGGAAGGGAAAGACAGAAGGGGAAGGGGACCGAGAGTGAAGGAAAACAACCAGAATCGATGAGGAAGGGGAGAAATGCAAGACAGAACTAATGAAGGAAAGGAAAAACTGAAGTAAGCTAATGCACAGAGAAAAATAGAGTGACGTCTGTGCTCGCAAGGAAAAATAAGTTAATATGACAAAGACAGTAAGTGCTACGGTACAGAGAAAAGTTGCCAGTAACTGAAAAGTGAGAGAAATGAAAAACGGGTCAAAGAGAGTAGAAAGATAGGAACGGTAAGCTGACGAAGATAGTAGGTGTTACAAGTGCTATCTGTGTCATAATACAAGCATTCCAAGAGTTTTCCTTTCATTTATTCGGCTCTAAAAGGCCAAACAGACTTCCATCACACAACTTCACATGTCACCACTTGGATTCTAGTACCGTACCGTGCATACTGAGTAATATGCTAGGGCTACAAAAATATAAAAGTGATATTTAAGCTAATTCCTTCAGTAAAAGAGGTAAGTTTTGAGTTGATATAAATCGTCTGGCTGAAGGAAGAAGAAAAACGGAGAGAATACACAGCGGAGGCCACAGCAGTTTAGGTGTTAACGGTGTTTGTTTAAAGTTAGCCCCGCAGTTTGGGTAAGACAGACGCAGTGTGAGTTAGTTTAGAGTGGGCGAGTTGCAGTGGCCTCATAACCTCGCCGGTGTGTGTGTGTGTGTGTGTGTGTGTGTGTGTGTGTGTGTGTGTGTGTGTGTGTGTGTGTGTGTGTGTGTGTGTGTGTGTGTGTGTGTGTGAGAGAGAGAGAGAGAGAGAGAGAGAGAGAGAGAGAGAGAGAGAGAGAGCACCAGGTTCATTTAGACGTAATCCTCATCTACAAAACGAGGCCATCCATAACTCCACACGACCCAGCCACACACACACACACACACACACACACACACACACACACACACACACACACACACACACACACACACACAGCTACCCGGGATGAGGCAATGCTGTGTGGGAGATGATGATGATAAGGAGAAGCCAGCCTACTAAATTAACACTTAAGACGCCAGGGCCCCATTCCAGGTATTTTTATTTGTGGTTACCTTTGGGCTCTGTTATTCATTTGAGGGAACGTCGTGTCTTGTTGTAGGTTAGAGTTTGTGTTTATTTACTTCTCTAAGGGGCGGGGATCCACTTACATTTTTTAGGTACTGGAAGATGATGATGATTATTATGATTTTTATTATTATTAGAGAGAAGGAGACATACAGAGTGATAAGCTTACATTTGCAGGGATGAATGGGTCTCGGGGATATAGGAAATGCTTGTTGATAAAGAAGAGAGGTGCGGTATGAGCTGATAAATTAGGAGTATGAGATATGGTTGGCTAGGGAAACGCTGGAGGAGAGTGCTTGTTGACAGATGATGATGAAGATGGTGGTGATGGTGATGGGATTGTGATAATGATAATGCTGGATGATGGTAATGGTAGGAATGGTGGTGGTGGTGGTAGTTGGTGTGCCTTGCTAGAAAATCCAACCTTTCAGGTCGATGACATCTGTTTACCTACCATCTTTGCTACCACAAGGCGACCTTACTCAGCTTTGGGTGTTAATAGATAGACTCTTTTCACTTTAACTTGGCCCAGATTCTCATCCTTGTGCAGCTTATTTCACACAGTTCTAAGGCCTGTTATCAGCACTTCTTCGTTACTATCGCCTTTTTCTTGTGTTAATCTAATACTAACAACTCCACATTTAAGATGCTGATGGCAATTTTAGGACACGTTAAAGTGGAAAGAGGATATTCAGATGATGGGAAGATGAGTGGGCTAAGAGGGAGTGGGAAGTGTTGGCAGCTTGAGAGGGATCTGTACTGAGAGGAACTAAGTGGTTGGCGTGGCAGGAGGCGAGAAGGGTGATGCATGGGGACTTAAGGATGATGTGTGTGTGTGTGTGTGTGTGTGTGTGTGTGTGAGAGAGAGAGAGAGAGAGAGAGAGAGAGAGAGAGAGAGAGAGAGAGAGAGAGAGAGAGAGAGAGAGAGAGAGAGAGAGAGGCACCATCATACCGAAAAAGGAAAGGCAAACGTTCTGAACAGCGGCAGCCTAGCCTCGACATCCTACGCCCTATTTGACACCGTGTCGTAAGAAAGCGCAGGAGATCTCATACCGATGCGGGGCTGCGCTATCTCCGTCCCTCCCTGACATGCCAATATCATAACACAAAATAGAAAACGGATTGGAATTCGATAAAAAAAAAAAAAAAAAAAAAATAGAAGGGCCTTTGAAATATATGCAACGAAAATTGTGTGTGTGTGTGTGTGTGTGTGTTGTGCTGTGTGTGTGTGTGTGTGTGTGTGTGTGTGTGTGTGTGTGTGTGTGTGTGTGTGTGTGTGTGTGTGTGTGTGTGTGTGTGTGTGTGTATTTCTGCGTAGTACATGAAACAAACACTGTATCCAAAGGGACTTCAAATGTGGACGCATCTCTAGGAAGCATATTGTCCGTCAGTCACACGCTAATGATTTCGGATGACAGGCTAGAGCGGCGGGAGGATACAGTAGAATTTTCAGCAACTGTTATTAGTCTCCATCTGAAGGGCATCTGTCACGTTCTTCTCTTCACACCGAACAACACCGTCAATCCATCAACATCACTCCACACATACTATATCTCTTGGAGTGTTCAGATAAAGTGACCACATATCTGCTATCCTTTGGTATGAAAATTATGAAACGAAAATAAAAACAACTACAGCTACAGGAAGAGCATGATAACACAGGAGACGGTTTTCTGATTCTCTCTGTGTATTTTATTTCAATAGATAAATCAGAGTCTGAGTGCACATTTATAGATTATTTTTCCTTTGCCATTAATATCCTTTCTTCCCTCTAAAATTCATGGCAGGCTACCATTCACTTCAGAGCAATAAACATAAGGTAGTTTCTTTCCAGCAAAATTGTTCATAGGTGAAAGTCAGCTGCTTAGGGATTTTAACTTTCCTGCAATTATATTTTAACGTAAACCTCACATAATATGCAGTAGGTAAACAATTCCTCCAGAGATGCTCTTCGTTTAAGGATGAGAAAGGCACTGCTACGGTACTATACTCCTTTTATCTTAACTTGGCCTAGATTTTTGCCCTTTTGCAACAGACTATTTCACATACCTCAATGGCAGAATAAGACAATGCTACGGCTTGACATCTTTTCATCCGCACTTCTTTGTGACTCGCATCATATTCTAGTGTTATGCTCTTGTTACAACTCACGATTCATGACAGAGAGAGAGAGAGAGAGAGAGAATGGCAATTTTGGCCAAGTTATGGTAAAAAGGATATACTACAATCTGTTTACTTGTACCTAATACAGATTCCTAACCCCTTTCAGCTCGGTTGATGTCCAAGTGTAGTTAGACTGGAAGGATGATATAACTAGTAACCACGGAGACTCAATTCCACCTCGCAAGAAGGCTTACCAAATTTTATGTATTTACGACTTAGTATTCAAGCTATGGGTATGGACCAGTTCCGTCAAATGAAAAGAAATCGGCTACACAGAAAATGTTTTCGAAATGAACGACCTTTTGAAAGCTAAATGTTGCCTCTTTGAGTGAGCGAAGAGATATGCATTACAGAACAGTGGAGTATCCTTCACAGAGACCTGATCAGGGTCCCTTCTAGAAATTTACCTTTGAAAATAGGTTAAGCCATCTCTACCTGCAACTAATTTCTCCCTAGCTATATCTTGAATCTAGTACAATGTTCGTAAACACCTGGCAATTGTACCAAACAAATTAATAAAATACTATAAAAAAATAAAGCATCGGGCGATACTCACAAGACACTGTTCGTAATCCCCTCCGAAAAAAGGATAGCAACAATCTGTACAAGAACGGTCCTCAAAGCATGTGACAGAACTCAGCCGCAGACAAAATTAGGCCCCTCGCACTTGCCAGAAGTATCAGCGTCCAGTCAACAAGCCAGTCCGTCGTGTTGAGTCTGTAGTCTGCATTTGTGAGGCGGACATCAGCACACGTGATCGACCTAACGACACACTGCCCGTATTTTTAGTCGCTAAGTGAAGTTTCGTTCGCTACGCCTCTTCCTCAGCGACTTATTTTGCCTTTTACAGCTACAGCTTCTTTTCCTCTTCAACGGTACTAATGTAAACCATGTCGGCAGATGAAATGTGCAAATAATAATAATAATAATAAAGAGAAAATTAAGATTCATGACACATTAAATAGTAGGGAAACTGTTGCAATAAATCTTCTATACCACTCACAGTACGGAAGTGGCTTTAAAAATATTTAATTCTGAAGCACGGTAAATCGCTTGCACAAACTGTAAAATAAATTTCTGAGCTTTTTAAGACTCTATATGACAAGGTAATACCGTGAAATATGCAAATAAAAATTAATCATGCCATTCCGTAATTCTTGGTGATGTCACTTCCATACCGTACACTCGAATGCAAGAATCTGTATCCCCCCAGCCCCTGGAAGCTAAAGCACTTGCCGTTAAATGCTGGTGGACGATCGAACATACCAGTCAAACATGGTGTATTTCAGGGCACGTCCACACAAGTGCTCGAACAAGTGCTGGCAACATGCAAGCAACACAGTAACGAACACACTGCAAACATGTCGGGAACTGCAGCGTCCAGATCATGTTGGGAACATCATGATGAAGTCTCAGTTGCATGGTATGGACACACTAATCCCATCGCCTCTGCTGCCAGTGTTCGAAGCTGCACTGAAACATATTTGCATACATCTGTCCAAATATTGCTACAAACATGTTCCCGAACATGTTGCCCGCCGTGTTGCCAAAATATGTTCGAGAGCACGAGTAGACGAGCCCTCAGAGCCACCCAACTACAGTTTCCTTCCACAACAAATGGATGGCTCTCTCTATCACACACCAGGTTTTGTTGCTGTGAGAGTTGAACTTGGGATATAATACCTTCCTCTACTGCATGTACATTTTTACGGCCACATGCTTTATCACCAGGTTTATTAAAAATTAAAATGATTACAGATTCTCATTATGAAGGTACAGACTTAGTATGATGAGCTGTCTCCTCACACCGATATTGTAAAACATATACAGGGAGAGAGAGAGAGAGAGAGAGAGAGAGAGAGAGAGAGAGAGAGAGAGAGAGAGAGAGAGAGAGAGAGAAATTATAGCCTATATACGGGCATAATGTATACGAGTACATATTTCTGTAGATTCTCTTTGAAGCAACAGCACATATTGTGATAACTGTTAACCTTTTCGACACAATTCTATGCATGAATAAAGCAACTCAACGTAACATATTTAAACTATGATACCGTAAATCGTAACGTCCACACACACACACACACACACACACACACACACACACACACACACACACACACACACACTCACACTTACATACACCTATCTGACTGTCTGTCTATGTATTTACCTATCAATCTCTCTCTCTCTCTCTCTCTCTCTCTCTCTAAGCTGTCTATCATCACCCCTGCTGATAATTAATATTACAAGACAGTCTACACAAACATACGAGTATTTCCTTTCTTTTTAATTTCGCAACAGTTCTTTCTTTTTCTTTTCTTTTTTTACTCTGACAGGTTTTGCCACTTCTGTTCCAATTTCATTTATACCTTTTCCCAAAACAAGCTTCGGGTTTCAGAAAAATAGAAACTGAAAACTTCCCAGTTCTCCCTTTTCTTTACTTACGAATATCTGGTCTTCCATTTTTTTACGTAAAGTGTGTGTGTGTGTGTGTGTGTGTGTGTGTGTGTGTGTGTGTGTGTGTGTGTGTGTGTGTGTGTGTGTATTACTCTCTGCATTCGCCAGATTCATCCTTTCCTTTCATTCCGATTTTTTCTTTTATCATTCTCCCTGTCATACCGTTTCTTAGTGGATGTTCCAGTTATTCTCTGCATTTGCTTCACTGATTTTTTTTTTTCCGATGTGTTTCTGTTTATTTTCAATTACATAACTTCTTAAGCCAAAACATCACAAATGAGCCAATCGTTGATAAATGATGTAGAGCTTGCTTGTTTTTATGTGTTTATTATGCTCAATTACGAGTATCTGTACGTTTATATGGGGAAGGGTGATGCTCTTGATCGAGGTAAATACAGGGGCCTGGAGCTTTTTGAAATGCAAGCTACTGAGAGATATGGAGAGTTTTGGGATGTGTGATGAGAGTGAGTATGAAAGAGTTGCAATTTGACATGAGTAGTGAAACAGGCACTAATATTTGGATGCTGGATGGAAAGGGGAAGCTCCAATGCTAAGGTCAGGAGTGGATGGAAGAAGTTTAGGGAATTGTTACCTCTCGTCACATTAAGGGGACTCTCCTATACACTATGGAAAAGTTGTATGCTGCATGTGTGAGAAGTGTTATGCTTTATGGCAGTAAAACCTGGACAGTAAAGAGGAGGACGTGGGTAGGTGTGACCTTACAGAGATGAGAATGGCCAGATGGATGTGTAGTGCTACCCAGAGTGAAAGACCTGCAAATGGTAGAATTGCGAATGAGCAGGTGAGGGATTGGCTGGGAACTGAAAGCATTGGCGATGAGATGCGTAGAGGGAGACTGAGGTTATTTGCAGGCGTGAAAATAATGGTGGATGAAAAGATCTAGGGATGTAAATGCGTAGGATATAGCACCAAGCAGTAGATCTGAGAACTGGAATGATATCTTACAAAAAGAATTAATGGTTAAGGGAGTGACCAGAGATGTTGTCCAATACTGTACCACACCTCTTACTGCCACACATCACACTGCCACACTTCACAATGACACACCTCAGTCACTCCACACTCTGTCACACCACACAGCACCTAACTACATGCTGCCACACCTAACGCACTTCACATAATGCCATACCACACACAACCATACCTCTTACTATAAGACTACACACTGGCACACTTCACAGTAACTCCACGCGCACACACACACACACACACACACACACACACACACACACACACACACACACTACCACGCCACATTACACACGACTACACCTAACATAAACCCTCCTAAGACACACACCATACACAACCACACCTCACACTACCACACCCTATCTCTTATCTCTCAGAACTTACCCAACACAGGCAACTAACACAGGCATAC
>NC_136967.1:4690000-4725000 GCF_032717465.1 Coenobita brevimanus
AGTACTTTTATTCCCCCCCTCCTTCTCTCTCTCTCTCTCTCTCTCTCTCATACGTCTCACTCAAGCTACCCATCTCTTCTTTCGTTACTCAGTTTCTCTCTCTCTCTCTCTTTCCTCACCTATGCCAGCCTCCCAGGATCTGTGAGAATAACCCTAGCCTGGCCCCTCACACAGCACTCACCCCTCTAAAAGCCCGGGAGTGGGATTTACCTAGTCAAGAGAGTCACAAAATAACTTACGCTAATTTTCCCATCGTAACTAAGATCTGCTTGGGTTGTAAGAATAAGAGAAGAGATGAGATGAAAAAAATAACTAAGAATGCTAACAAGAGATGCAGTGAGATTCATAAAATAACTTAAAATGCTAAGAAGGAAAGGGATGATATTCATATAGTAACTTAAAATGCGAATGTTGATTTACAAAAGCACTTATAATCTGCTTGTCGTAATTAAGTATTGTCTTTTGAGAGTGCGAATTATTAGCAGTCAAACACACACACACACAAAGACAGATAGATGGATAGATAGGAGAGAGAGAGAGAGAGAGAGAGAGAGAGAGAGAGAGATTGGTATATCAAAGCGGCGTATGTGAAAAAGCGAAAAAAAAAAAAAAAAAAAAAAAAAAAAATGTATTTTCGTGTCAACACATAAAACAATTTTACTTCCATTAAAGTTTGCGTAGCAGATTGCAGGAAACCCGTCAAAAATGCAAATATTTTTATAAAGGAAGAAGACCAGAGGAAAGTTTTTGACCCCGAAGAAAGTCACTGCAACGTTACTGCTAAAGATGTTCCAACAATTTTTTCCTCTTCACTTCGATGATATATTTTTGTGTTTATTCTTGCTACTATCAGTTAGAGAGGAACGCCTTCATGCGGTGGCACTGTTCTAACCGAAATTCTCCGCTGACCGGCTAAACAAATGTCCTTCAACTCCCTCCCTTCAGCCTGTAATCCACCATTTCACGCTCATATGATCTTCGGGTTGCAAGTCCTACTATAGTTACTATTACCTGTCAATTTAGATCAGCTTAGGAGAGCAACCTAGCCGTGGAGAGATGAGTGAAGGCTGTATCTAACCCCTCCAGTTCGAGAAGTCAATCCTAAGCTAAATGAAACTGTTTGGAAGAAGCGAAAGATTAACTTATAATTTCAGTCCTTTGCATTCACGACCTTTCAACTGTGAAGCACTCTTCCCCAGTCACTTTCCAGCCTCCCGCGACCTATTCTCTTTAAGTGTAACGTGTCCTTGCATCTCGAGGGGAAAGGATCCTGATTTTGGCTTTATTTTGTTACATTTTCCTGGGATGAGGCAACTTTTATGTGGTTTTGGCGTTTGGTTTCTTTATCTGTAAAAAAAAAAAGAAAAAGAAAAAAGAAAATCCCTCGCCCACTCACATTCTTCCTTATCCGCTTTACACTGCCAAGCTTCCGGCCTCTCTGTTACGCCCTAGTTGTGATCCCCCCCTTCATTCCTCCCCACATTTTAACCCCTCCTTCCCCAACCCCCTTCCCATAACCCCTCCCTCCCCTTAACCCCTCCCTCACACCTCCGTCCCCTTCCGCCCACTGCCACCACCACCCTTGATCCGTGTGTGTCGTGTCCATGCTCTCTGCTTGTTTTTTACGTGTCCCATCCCTCTCCCACCCTCTCTCAATCCCCCTTCCACCTCCCACTCTCTCTCCTTCCCCTTCCCCTTCCCCTACCTCCCTCATTTCCCCTGAGACCCCGTAAATACACCCATCCCCCCACCCACCCCGACCCGGACCTCTGCCTCGCCCCTCGTGACATCACCTTGTCCGACGGGTGACGTGTGGGTGAATGGCGAGGACAATGGAGGACAAGAGACATTTAGTATGACTGGGGAAGGGAGAGGAATTTATGTGAACCCAGAATCTGTCTTTATTTTACTGTGTTTTTATTATAGCCGGGTGATTTTTGCTTGACATGGGATAGGGCTTGTGTGGTTAGAAGCAGGTTTGAGGGAGAGAATGAATGAGGAGGGCAATAAGAATTTTAGTATGTGCGTGAATATGGGGTGGTATGGAATTTGAGGTGTGTGTGTGTGTGTGTGTGTGTGTGTGTGTGTGTGTGTGTGTGTGTGTGTGTGTGTGTGTGTGTGTGTGTGTGTGTGTGTGTGTGTGAGAGAGAGAGAGAGAGAGAATATTAAACAAACGTACATTCATATAGTATATAACACACACACACACACACACACATAGCTGCCAGAAAGAATGTATACACCTGTTCCCGGCTACATCTCCGCCTGTCAGCGTCTCTCTCCGTACCAGGATTTACCGTGCTCCCCATGAATTAGTGAATCCGCAATTTTGGGGGAACGCTTCTCGAATTTAGCCCTTGGAATCTTTTATATACTTTTTCTATACCTTTTTCAGG
Organism: Coenobita brevimanus; assembly: GCF_032717465.1. NCBI lineage: Eukaryota > Metazoa > Arthropoda > Malacostraca > Decapoda > Coenobitidae > Coenobita > Coenobita brevimanus. Next base: position 4,692,397 of record NC_136967.1, read on the forward strand.
CCTATTTGAATCTTGTGTACGTATAGGTTTTTTTTTTCTTGTACATCCTTTTCAGATCCATTTTTTTCATTATCTTATTATTATTTTTTTTTTTTATTACTGACGGACAATAGTATTCAGCGGCAGACAAACTTTCGGATATGACTTTTGAACAATAATCTCGGAAATGTTCATACACGGAAAAACATGGATTTCGGTAAGGTACGGAACAAAATTAAGGTAAGATACGAGTTTGACTATGAAAGCAATTATCGTTGTTTTCTACATATCGATATATATATTTTTTGTTCGGTTTGGTACTAAAACGCGATTATTTTCTTTTCGTGTACTCTGTCGCGCCACTTCAAACCAAAGCAGTCAGATAATCTCAGAATATAATATCGTCATGGAAGTGTTCGAAGAAAAATATCGTTAGTATATCCAAGGCCCGGAGTGCAAAATTTTCTCATGTCTTCTCTTCCTCCTAAGAAAAAAATAATCCTAGTGACGAAAGGAATACTGCCGTAAGTCATATATGTTTTCTTCAAGAACAGGGGAAATACGCGAATAATTTTTCTCGCATCTCTTGTTCTTCGTGCAAAACAAAATCCAAGTTACTAAAGGGAATCGATTGTGAATATCTCTGAGAATCCTTGTGGAGGCCCAGGATTAGGACCGGAGGAAGGGCGGCTCCAAGTGAGTGGCTCTTCAGGCTTGCTACAGTTACAACCACGACCTAGCTACACCACAGTTACAACCACGACCTGGCTACACCACACTTACAACCACGACCTGGCTACACCACACTTACAACCACGACCTAGCTACACCACACTTACAACCACGACCTAGCTACACCACACTTACAACCACGACCTAGCTACACCACACTTACAACCACGACCTAGCTACACCACACTTACAACCACGACCTAGCTGCACCACACTTACAACCACGACCTAGCTACACCACACTTACAACCACGACCTAGCTACACCACACTTACAATCACGACCTAGCTACACCACACTTACAACCATGACTTAAGACAATAACAGCAGGGGAAGGATTTTCGGAAGAATTTACACCAATTTTTGCCATATAAAGTTATTAATACAGGAACCTAACTAATTTTTACCATAAACATTATCTCCATCGAAGTTTAATATTATGTCGTCTTTTCCCCCTAGAACTGTTCACCTTATTCTTTATTCTAATTTGTTTGCGAAGTGTTAGGTGGCCAAATGTGTTCACAGCAGTAAAAGAATGTTATTAATATTTCTTGTATTTTAAACTTCAGTATTTACTCTGGTTTGGCTGTGAAGTACCTGATATGTGTGAGTGTGAAATACTACTACTACTACTACTACTACTACTACTACCACTACTACTACTACTACTACTACTACTACTACCACCACTACTACTACTACTACAACTACTACTAGTAATATGGATGAATACGAAGATGAGGATAATGATAATGGTTGGCCCTGTATTTTACACGAGCCCTAGTTCATAACAAAAATTCATTAACGCTCAAAACCTCGACATATCAACATGACTGTCAATTCACAAGTACTGTTACATCAGAACGGTAACATCAACTTCACCCTAAATATACAAACGTTTCTTTCACCTACTTACTGTACTGTAGGCTCAAAAATGCTTAAAAATACCACCACGCCTTAGTTTTCCTTCCCTAAGCCGAACAGCAATCTGGGGTATGTGTGTTGGCTTGCTTTGGGATGCTACGGAGCACCGCTGATTGGAAGAGTTGATGTTCTCTGGTTAATTTGCCAAGTTTTTATTAGATTTCGATATTGTTTCGAGGGATGAGTAGAAACAGTTAACCACAACTCTCTCTCCCCCCCCCTCCTCTCTCTCTCTACGATTCTGATTTATTAGTACCTCGGGTGGGTAGATGGCGGCATTCTGTTGGTTTTCATATAAGTGGGCATTAGTACTGTCGTAGTATTATTAATAGTATTATTACTGGGAGAGTAATGGGTCTTGAATGATTAGAGAACGGAGGTGCGGCCTACTGTCTTACTCTCGGCTTTTCTCTCCAGCTTTGTAATGGAAACTTTAACCGTATTCTCAGTTCTGGGTCAGTAGTTCACCCTGAAAGTGTCTTCCTCAATCTGTATTTCCCTCTGCCTATAACCTCCAGTCTCTAATACGCAATGTGCCCAGACATCTCCCACCAAACGCGTCTTGGTTTTAACTTTTTTATTTTTTTTTCTGTAAACTTTTTCCAGGTTTTCAGTCGTTGGTTCTTTTTTTTCGCATAAAAAAAAGTAAAGAAAAAAATCGATGGGCATCTTCATAATAGCTCTCCTTCTTTGTGTTTATTTTTTTATTTTTTTTAATCCATTTTCCTGTTTTTTAATCCTATCATGGCATAACAATGATGATGATGATGATGATAATAATAATAATAATAATCTGGTAATAACGATGAAGGTAATGATGACGATGACGATAATATTTTCAAGTTTAACATTTCTATCTTTAGATTAGGCGTGGGTAATCCGGTGTAAAAAGCGGCTTTGCATACCAGCCCCGTTTTATAATTCAGAGAGATTATGTAAAAAATAAAAATAAAAGAATTAATCCCACGGCTCACCCCCTGATCTTCCTCGAAAATCCTCTTGAATGATGAGGCAAAACGCGGATATGGATGAGGGTCGGATGTGAGTGGTGGTGAAAAAAAATAAATAAATAAATAAAAGATAGAAATAAAAATGAATAATACTGGCACTTTATATGTCACCTCATACTTCGATGCATAGGGTGGTCCATATATAACGCCCCTCTTCGCTTCTGCCTGGCGATTTCACTTATGTGTTTATCCGTGTCTACCCTGAATTAGTTTTTATTTCCTACTCTCACACCCACACAAGCAGACAGCGCCGTTCCCGCAACATTGATACCACCAAGTGAGTGTCTAGTGAAAGCGCTGTTTTCGGACCGCCCTGCATATCTGCCATCTCATACCTTGAAATACAGAATATTAACTGAAGACGTATAAATGGTGACATCTATAGTACGTTCACTCTAACCTGACATAGATCCCTAACCCCTTTCAGCTCAGTTGATGGCCAAGTGTAGTCAGACTGGAGGGTTGATTTGACTCGTACCCAGTGACACTCATTCCTCCCTCATGACTCAGGCTCATCGACTTTCATGTAACCTCACTTTAATATTCAACTTGTGAGTGACCCAGTTCTGTCAGATGAATGCAAATCGATTATAGTCCTTTATTACTCCACAAAACGCAATCTTCTCTTATTTCTCCATTTCTCCCAATCTTCTTTACTATAGTTCCTTCACCCTACCTTGGCCCAGATTTTTGTCCTTTTGTAGTTTCTTTTGTATTGCTCAGTAAGAGAATAAGACAATGCTGTGGTTCCACGTCCTTTCTACGGCACTTAAGACTAACATCATAGTCTGGTGTTAATTGTTGCTACACCTGAATATCCAATGTGGATATAGAGATGGCAGTTTTAGGTCCAGTTGATGTAAAGTCAACATAGTAAAATTGTACCAGCCAGTTCCATTTGACTCTTGCGAAGTGTAAGAAACTTAGACAATATTCTTTTCACTCTAACCTGTCTTAAAATTACCACTTCTCCCTCCTGAATGCTGTGTTGTAACAATAGACTATCACATATGATGTCATAGATCTCCAAACCCATTCAGAATACGACTGGTATTATCATAAAATCACTATTACAGTCTTCACCCTCTCCACCCTGTGCACTGTTGTCACTTCATTGTACTCCCACTAAAGTACTTTATAGATCCTTACTTATAGCACAATACACACGTACAGTACATTACACACTGTACACTGACATCCATGTCAACACTTACCTGTGCAATGCAGCAAAAGCCATACGTCCAGTAACTTCAGAAATCAGTCCCGTTCAGTAGACAACACAGACTATTCAAACACCCCTCAATAATACACTTTTACCACACACAGTGCTTAACCTCTCATGTCACAATTGTTTATATTAATATTTGCGAGTGTATGCGGCCATACTAAAACTATTATGGCTAAATATGATTAAGTAATAAATACAAGCTTAATAATTATGCATGATATCAAGTTAATCAGATGCATCACGTAGTAATACACCGTATTCTAAACTTCCTTTTAAAATTTCACTCTCTAAGCTTTAATAGTCACCGATACAATGTAAAACTATTTACACGACAAATAAATTTACTACAAGAAAAATATTGCAACTGCTCAAACACTTCTCGAAAATGCTTTATTCCCCAGTGAAATTCGAGGGAGAAGCTGCCTGAGCCGTGATAATACGGGTGTGAGGAGTGGTAAGGCGACGTTTTGCGGGTCCACCCCGGGAATGTCAAGCGAATCTCTGACACCGAACAGATGCTACTTCGAGCAAGACTGGTGTCAGTGACATTCGATTATCCCAGAATCTTTTTCCACCAGGTTTCTCGACAGATGGTGTTCAAGGTAAAAGCAGCGTTATTATACATTTTTATGCGTTTTTTGAGTCTCATGCAACAAAATATACATTTCCGCACACAGTGACAAAAATTCGTAATCTGGAGTGTACTGGACCCAAAATGTGCATTAAGCGCCCCAAATAATCTCAGATAGCAACGCATTTCCATCCCGCTACACTTGGCTCGTGATTCTCTCTTGACTCCCAAGAAAAAGATTCGAATCCCGTATGTCAGTGTGCATCGTTTCGCGGCAAAAGCTTTCGACAGGGAAGAAATCGGCCATGGGATGTAGTACAGTGCCGGAACAAGCTAGTGACTCTGAGATGTGTGTGTATGTGCGGAAGACAGCAAATATTTTGTATTTTAAAACGTTTGTGGCACTAGGGAGGTTCGCTATGCAGGTGTTCTGTTCACATAAGGTGAGTGAGAGTGTTTTGGTATCTCAAGATGTGTTTATTTTGCCAGCATTGAATTTAATAGGATTCACGAAGGTCTTGTTGCCAACATCTCGACATCATTGGCTGATTCAAATACGCTGCATTTTTCTGACATCCTATTTTGTTAAGAGAGTATATAATGCTTCCTAATTTTTTTCTGAGACACTTTTGGCTACTGTTCTGTCATACAGGGATGGGAAGAGTGTATGATAATGAGAAACGTGAGGGTGTAGGAGTATCTTTGGTCTGGCTATTCTGCAGAAGTGGAGGTGAGAGAGAGAGAGAGAGAGAGAGAGAGAGAGAGAGAGAGGAATATATATATATATATATATATATATATATATATATATATATATATATATATAAACGAATGGTCGTATTCTATGTGACTTTGGACATTCCGTAACATAACTCTGGTGATTTCCTCTTGTATGTTAGTGTACTGTATCTAATATACTATAGCACAAGCCGTGTGTGTGTGTGTGTGTGTGTGTGTGTGTGTGTGTGTGTGTGTGTGTGTGTGTGTGTGTGTGTGTGTGTGTGTGTGTGTGTGTGTGTGTGTGTGTGTGTGTGTGTGTGTGTGTGTGTGTGTGTGTGTGTGTTTTGGTCAGCCGAAACTACACATTCAAATCGCACCAAAATTGGCACAAAAATCGCAAAAAAATCGCTGATGTGAAAAAACTTGGTCCCATCACGATTGAAAAACTTTTACTATATTTAATGAGCGATCACACTGACCAAAAAACGCCGCTCCCGGAGACCGGCATAGGATCTCCGTAGAATTTTTGTCCTTACCTACAACTAAAATATACTATAGCAGCGCGAGAGCCCTCCGCAGGAGCAAGTGCGAGGGGCCCGAAGGGCCCACGAGCACTTGTAGGCTATGTTACTTGGCCATAGAATCAGGGATGTAGTGACAAATTTTGAGGCATAGGAACTCAAAGAAAATTACTGTTCAAATGTTTTTCACTCTTCTATCAATTTTTAAGAAGCGTATTGACAGCCAGAGCCCGGGATAATGAGTGACAAGAGAAGTACACACAAAATACGTAATGGCCGCCTTATGAACGTAAACAGGTATGGATTCTGAATACTACTTTATCATTACATTAAAGGGCTTCAGTGAAATACGTCTGCTCTGGTCGGTAATGTATTTGGTAAAATCTTGCGGGACAATATTCAGTAAATATAGCCTAGATATTCAATAGAGCATTTTTTCTTCCGTAGGTCAAAAATTATACTCAAGTAAATGAAGTCTCTCTCTCTCTCTCTCTCTCTCTCTCTCTCACCATAGCCACTTATATTTAAAATTTCTGACTTACACTAGGCTAAATATAAATAAATGTCATTCATGTGTGTGATTATTTGTGGTTATTATGAAACTATTTTAGGATTGTAGCTCCCGACCGTGCCCTCCTGCAGCACTGCACCTAGATGCTAGTAACGAAGAAGTGCTATGACAGTGATATAATGCCACAGTATTGACTTTTTCTGCCACAGAGCTACGAGACATAGGCTAAAAAAGATGGAACGCTGGCAATTTTAGGCCAAGATAGAGTAAAACGGGAATTGTCGTATCACTTCTGCAAAGTTTTATACCCCATCGAATTTAGTCTTCCTGGTTATCACTGTAACCCTATATTTGTCATAATTATCACATTTCTAAAACTTATATGTATGGAGTTTTCAGCCAGCAGACAGTTTTAATTTTGGAAGGCGGGCAAACACTGGCTCACATTCAGTTTACTCGTACATGTGCGTTTCATCAATGTTTAATAAAATAGTTAAACGTACCAGGAATTAATATAACTTTCTGAATCATCATCATCATCATCATCACATTATCATCACTATACCTTTACACCCCATTGCCATTACGTCTTTCATAAATCTTTCTTAAGTACCACGCCACCAGGTTTTCTTCCTATAACATCTTAAATCTAGTCGCCACCATCCATCACAATCACCACCACCATCATCTTATCCCTACGCCCCATTATCATTACGTCCCTAGTGCTATTAATAGCGTGTTGTGCTGGTAGCCATCATCATCATCATCACCACCACCACCACCATCATCATCATCATCATCACCACCACCATCATCATCATCATCATCATCATCATCATCACACCCGGTTTCCATCACGTCCCTAGTGCTATTAATAAAGAGTTGTGCTGTAGGGGTTATCACTCTACAGGGAGCCACAAACACCGGCTCATTTACCTTTACATGCACCCTCCATCTCTCTCCTGGCACGGATAAAATAGCACTGTTTCTGTCCATGAGGGTGAGTTCTGTCCAGTGAGATGGGTTCTATCGAGACAAATGAGATCTGCCTTCGTTTATGTCCAAAGACATGAAGTCTGACCAGACACATGAGTTTCATTCAAAGATAAATTCTGTCCAGAGAGATGAGGATTAACCAGAAAGATAAGTGCTGTCCAGAGACGTAAGTTCTGTCCAAAAAAGATGAATGCTGCCCTTGAAACATCATTAATTATCACCAGAGATTTTTTTTTTTTTCCAGAGACGTAAGTTGAGCACCCAATTTACCACCTGTTAAGCAATGCAAAAATCACACGAGGCATAATACGAGTCTATTCAAACAAATGCGTAGTAAGCAATGCTGAATGACAGTCCTGGCATGTATTCACTAACAGCAGGTGTTAATGCCAAAGTGGGTGATAAGCGAAGGTGTGTGTCATGCAGAAAGACTTCAGAGCTTGAGGGAAAGGACCATCAAGCCTATAACCGGAGATGACAGCATAAAAATGTAAAGGAAAATGAAAAATCTCCGTAAATCATCATCGCCAAGTGTTTAGGCTTTCCATTTTTATCCACTTTTATCGTCCTTCTCGTCGAGATAGCCTTCCCCCAGTCTCCTTCCAGCACACTCTCTAAATCACCATTGCCAAACTGTAAACTTACCCCCATGAATTTAGTGACGTCTTGATCGCGGTGAATGGGTTAGAGAAGGATAATCTCTCCAGGTTGAAAATTTTTAAAGTAAAATAAACACACAAAAATAAATACCAAAACAATTATAAAAAAAGAAAACATCATTGACTTCCGGGGTAATGGCTGCAGGTACTATTACAAAGAACTTTTTTCTTAATTTTACCCTACTTTCAGCGTCTTCCTTGTAGAGATAACCTTTCCTCAGCCTTTCCCCACTACTCTAAGTCAGCATCACCAGACTTTTAAATTTCAGGCTACTGGAAGTGTTAGAGGCGATGCTGCTCTTCCATTTCTAATCCACACCACCTCACCTTCATTACAGAGTTAACCTTTCCTCTGTCTTTTCTTTGTCGCTGCGTCTTGGTAAGAATTCCTCGTAAACCAGTAAACTTGAAACTTTCAGGGCGCTGGAAATGTTAGTGATTGTGTAGCTCTTCCATCTTCATTCCACCTCGTCTTCCCTCTAGAGATAACCTTTTCCTCAGTCTCCTTCACCTTCTACGCCCCCTCTTGCCTTTCTGCAACTTTCACTTTACCCTTTACACTCTTAACTTACTACACCTCTTGCTTTACACACACACACACACACACACACACACACACACACACACACACGTCTCCCTCCTTCGGTCTGAAAAGCCAAATTTACAGCTATTAAGTCCTTCTTCAGAAACCACCCTACCTTTATAGTTTAGCTCCACGTACAGTACATAACCTTTCATTGCTTGTATCATTCCAGGCTTTCACTTTAGCTTTCCTTCCTTCGTCGGTTCGATTAAAAGACGTCATTGTACTAGAAGGTTAAAGGAGACTGTTCTTGTTCAGTGAGGGGTCTTTACGTTGAATATAGTCGTTCTTAATGCATTTACTGAGGGGTGTTTTAAATATACTCGTAGTCGTTCTTAATCCATTCGGTGAGGGATCTTCTGCTTTGAACACAGCCGTCCAACAGAAGCAAAAATTGAACGATAAAGATGTAATCGTCCAGATGGTTTAACGAAGACTCTAACATAATCAACTGATGCCAACAGTTATACAATGATAAATGACATAATTCAGTAAGACTTTATGGAGACTTTCCGATGTGTTTCTCGTTACAGGTCTTTTCGTAGGCTGAATATAATCAGCCGAAATAAATAAAGACGCCATCGTACTGTACAAGTTAATAAAGATCAGTTCAAACCTCTTTACCGATAGGGATGTTCTCCACAGCTAAATAAAATCGCACAACAGCAGCAAAAATGACACAACAAACATCGTCGCACATAAAAGAGTGAACGTGTATCTTAGTTCATGCAAATTTGATCGGGTCCTTCACTTCTCCCTTCCCCTTTACGCTTCCGCATGTATATTTCATTACCCTATGCTTTTACCTCTTTTATTTCTCTGCTTCCTTTAGTTCTTTCGTTGTTTTTATTTTTCTTCTTTTCTTTCTCTTTCCCTTTACTCCTCCAGTTGCTTTTTTCTTCTTTTCTTTACTCTCCATCTTTGCCATTTATTTCCCATCTTCTCTCTTTGCTTCTAGATTTCCCCTTAGCTTCTTTCCTTTTATTTTCCCTTCACTCATTTTCTTAACTTCCTCCTTTTCCCCTTTCTTCCTCTCCTTCTCTCGCTTCCTTTACTCCCCTCCTCTTCCATAATTCTTCAAATAATATCACATAGTAAGAAAAGTGTATGGCTGGAATAAAAAACTGCAGTAAAAAATCAACAATGTGACAAATTACAATGATAGGAATAGTTGTTTTCTGTAGTTCTGCTTCCCCACGCCATCTTTTGCTCCTAGCGATATTAAAATACCCACAGAGTTTATCTTCTCCAAAAGCGTTTTCATATGAGCTTTTCAAAAACTTTCCTTTCGGGCTGCAAGCAGTTCGTCACTTTTGACTGTACTCTCTCCAACAGCACTATTTATTTATTTATTGATGTATTTTTTTCACTGCTGTCCGTCTCGAAGACTTTCAGCTGTCAGCGAGTTTATTTAGTCACAGATGGAAAGGACTGGTAGCTCGAAACATTTCCAAGTATGAACACACGAGCACACAAACGCGCAGTTGCCATGTCTGCTGTACCTCGGCATCAGGGGAACCATCCGGAACCTTGGCCGACTGTAAGAGCATACTGTTGTTTTCATTCTTACACTGTCATGGATAATTAGGACTCTATTAATTAGCCTATTAATCAATGAGTAACGCAGCAAGACCAAAAAGTATAGATGGCGAAACATGACTAGCTCGAAGAAAGTAAAATCAGTAAAGTAAAATTCAAACGGAACACTGCTCGCTGGTGCCTTTTCGTATGCAGTGGCTTGTCAGTGATGTGTCTGTCGTCAGCATGCACTCCTCTGGCTGATGGATTTGTGCTGAGAATGACATGCATACCTGGCCAGTGTAAGCGAGTGTCAATCAAAACTTAGATGGATCCACCTGCTCTCTCTCTCTCTCTCTCTCTCTCTCTCTCTCTCTCTCTCTCTCTCTCTCTCTCAAACTGGGATCCCAATACATCAGTAGCTTCCCACACTAACCTTTGCATGTTATAGCCAGATCTCATTAAACTTATATATCGCAGATTCGATCCTAATTTTTCAAGCAGTTTTTTTATTTTGACATTTTTCACTAGGCATTTTGTTGCAAGCTTTCCTACTTTTGCTCTTTCTCCTCCATTGTTCCTGGATCCTCTCTCACCTCTTCTTTAGGTGGGATAACAAACAAGCAAAAAAAAAAAGTGATGATGATGATGATGATGATGATGATGATGATGATGATGATGATGATGATGATGATGATGATGATGATGATGGTGATGATGATGTGCTGTGCATGATTTCAACTCTTCCATACACTTGTCACGATTCCGTAAAAGAAAAAAAAAAAAATGCAGCAGCCCATATACTGCGGTTATTTATGGTTATTAATGCCGAAGTGGTGACATGTGCAGGCGTGTAGATCGTGGGAGGACTGCTGAGTCTTAGAGATTGAGTTGATTTATAAATGACCTGTGTCGGCCTTTTTATGTGGTGGCACCAACATGACCAGGTGGCCCTACTGTCTGGTTACACAAACGTTCCTTAATTCCCTTCCTGTTCCCCGAAAGGAGGATTCTGAGTTGCAGGAAAAGGGCAACTTCAGCCTGAAACTCACCGAGTTCAAGTTTCAGATAAGCCTCGTGCCGCAATAACAAAAACACCTATGCAAAACAAAGGCAGACATTTCTTTTAACACAAACTGCAGATATTTTTCTTAACGCAATTTCAGCTACTTCTCTTAGCACACTTGCAGATATTTCTCTTAAGACAACTGCAGATATTTCTCCTAACCCGACTGCAGATATTTCTCTTAATACGACTGCAGATTTCTCTTTAACACAACAGATATTCTTCTTAACACGATTGCATAGATTTCTCTTAATACGACTGCATATACTTCTCATAAGACGACTGCAGATATTTCTCTTAACACAAACAGCAGATATTTTATTCACAACTGCAGATACATTCCTTTTTCACGCAAACACAAGTGGCTGGGATATGGGGAATACTCCAAGCCGTCATGAACCCACTCTCAAAAATATGTATTCTCGTTAGTTTCGTCCTCTCAGCACGGGAAAAATATTTAACTGCCGCTGCGAAAAAAGAATTAAAAGACCGATGCATGAACAGTTTTATCGCAAAGGTTAAATTACCGCACTCTGTTGCACTCATATATACGCGGCCTCTGAGCTTCGTATTAGCTAACGTAAATAAATAAACGAAAAGATATGCCAATTCTTGCCCTGAAATACTTGGGTTTTACAGTTTTATACTTCGTTCTGCTTAACATTAAACCATTTTGTTCAGCTTAGGAAAGACCTATCGTAATGAAGGGGTTAATGAAGGCTGTACCGACCAATTACAGAAAACTTAAGCTAAAAGTAAATAAAATAAATAAAACAATCTATGAATACAAAGGACAGAAAAATAAAATAACCTATAAATACAAAGAATTAACTACATGAGGTCCTCGGGGTGAACGGGTGGAGGGAGCGAGTTAATTTGCATGAAGATTTGCAAAGAGTGAGCCGACTAATCCCGACTTATCCTTGGTTTGCTGCAGAATTAATCAGGTTGGCAGTGCAATTGCAATCAGCAGAAGCAGATGATCATAATGAACCTGGAAATTACCCCTAGTACTGAAGTGGTAAATTAGGGGGTTCTATATAATCCCTTCTGTTTGGAAAATCTCTCCTAAGCTGAAGAAAACCGTCCCTTGATAGGAAAAAAAGAAAAAAAAAAAAAAGAACTGATGGCGAAAATGTACATTCTTGTTTTTCAGTCCCTTTTCTCCCCCCCCCCCGTTGCCTTCAGTCATAACATCATCTACGTCATGAAAGAGAGAGAGAGAGAGAGGGAGAGAGAGAGAGACTAAAATGAGCAGACGACTTGTGGAAGGGATTCGAAACCGTGTGAAGCAGACGAAAACATGGTGAATGGAGTAATTCTTTTAGGGGAAGAAAATGAGCTAAATGAAACAACACAGGTCGGCAGCCCGCTGGGAATGCTGCTGGTTATCCTCTCTCTCTCTCTCTCTCTCTGTGTGTGTGTGTGTGTGTGTGTGTGTGTGTGTGTGTGTGTGTGTGTGTGTGTGTGTGTGTGTGTGTGTGTGTGTGTGTGTGTGTGTGTGTGTGTGTGTGTGTGTGTGTGTGTGTGTGTGTGTGTGTGTGTGTGTGTGTGTGTGTGTGTGTGTGTGTGTGTGTGTGTGTGTGTGTGTGTGTGTGTGTGTGTGTGTGTGTGTGTGTGTGTGTGTGTGTGTGTGTGTGTGTGTGTGTGTGTGTGTGTGTGTGTGTGTGTGTGTGTGTGTGTGTGTGTGTGTGTGTGTGTGTGTGTGTGTGTGATGGCAAAGGATGCAAAGTTTTATGTAAACACACAAGCCAATGTTTGCTATCACTCGAATCCAATGACGTGCTTTTTTACATTATTTTTTTTCCATTCCCAGACGATTTCATTAAGAGATCCTGTACTGAGAGATTTGAAGGGTATATATCTTTTTCCATCCCTCCAAGTCGAAAAGTCTAAGGAATAAAATCATTTGGTGGCAGAAATGAAAGAGTACAAAACAGTTCAATGGAGTGAAGTGATTGACTCTGGTTTTAGATGGACTAGAGGGGTGTGTAGATGTGTGGAGGGACGAGGAACTAACACTCTCAGGCTCCTATGACTCAATCTCAGCTGAATAAAATCGTTTGGTGTTATCTGAAAGAAAGCACCTGATTTGCCCTGACACTAAGAGGGTTGATGGCACGAGCATTAAAATTCTCATCCTCTTGTATCTCATTCTCAGTGACACGCATCCTTGGTCCCATCTACCTTGCATTAAAAAGAAAATACCATATCGTTAGCTGGAACAGAACACTAGAATTGTTCCGACCACGAGAGGGTCAAACTACGCGGCATAATGCAACGGTCATTCCCAACATTGTAGCCCCACTCAATTTACCTTAACTGGCAACTGAGTGACCCTGAATTGGCACTTACACTAACACACTTGCCTAATAACTCACGCGCGATCATATGGTGTTAATTTGTTTCCTAATTTGTTTCCTGCCAGTTCGACAATAGCTGCTGTTATTGCTGCTCCTGTCACGTTTATAATAGCTTGCTGCATATTACACAACCATTTTCCTGCTAAACTGACAATGAGAGAATGATATAGAGCCAGTGAAGGCCTTGAACACGATTCCCTGGAGTGGAAGGGCGTCGTCAGCTGTCTACGTAGCACAACCAGCTACAAAATCCTTTTCACTTTAACCTGGCCAAAAATTGTCATCTCTTGATCTTAAATCCTGAGTTGTAACACTAGATTAACACAAGAATATGATAACTGTCACGAAGAAGAGCTACAGAAATGATGTAAAGCCGTATTGCATTCTTCTGCCAGTGAGTTACGGGATATAAACTGCATGGGAGAGAGAATATGGGCCAAGTTGGTGTGAATGAAATATAACACAAACACTAAAGACCCCAATATTGCTCAGGAATAAGAGTCGTTTTTCGGCGATTAAGGAAACTCCCTTACACATCCCTCTTAACGATTTATTTTGTTGGATACGGCTAGTTAATTAAGGTAAACTATGGCGATTTTAGAATGATATAAGTAACGCATAAGAGGACGGCAAATAATAAGGAAAATAAATCGCTTAGGATGAGGTGTTAGGGAGCTTCCTTAACGATGGCAATCTGGGTATTTTATGCCTCATTCTCGTCATTTAAGTTCCCTCGTGTAAGTATAATTATTTCTCATATTATTTACTGAAGGCGTTAAATCAGACTCTGAAAGTACGTAGCTAGTTATAAGTTTCAGATCTGTTTATTACGCAGACGACAAAGAACACCTGAACAAAAGCTGGGCATCCCTCCTGAAACAGCCAATCTTTTTTTAGTCCAAACTCCGAAATTAAGAAGGCGCTGAACAATTCCAAGCAGAAACTGAACAATTACGAGCAGACACAACAATTCTGAGCAGACACTGAACAAGTCCAAGTTTGTTCATCAGTTCAGCAGAGTATAAACGTCGTCCAATTATATTTTCCATGATTAAAAGAGCTACATTTCTTTAGTTCAGATTCGGAAAATAAGAAGGCGTTGGTCATTTCCAAGCTTAGTTCATCAGTTAAGCTGACGAGAAATATTACCAAAATCTCTCTCTCTCTCTCTCTCTCTCTCTCTCTCTTAAATGACTGACTGCTTGACTGATTGGTTGAAAGTCACATTTCTTGATTCCAAATTCGAAAAATAATAAGACATTCAACATTTCCAGCCTACTTTATCAGTAAAACAAACGATAAAAAATACCAGACAAGCAATATTACCTTCATGGATATGTTTTCCAATATTAAAGCAGACACATTAACCTTTCGTCCAAAGTCGGGAAATACTCATGTGTTGGTCATTTCCAGGTGTGTTCGTCAGGAAAACACAGGGTAAACATCGCCAAAACATTTGCTTAATTTCCAGGTGTGTTCGTCAGGTAAACACAAGGTAAATATCACCAAAACATTTACTTAATTTCCTGCGTCCAACAGGAGTCATGAGCGAGACAGTGTTCATCCCGACGAGCAAATTGGCCGACGGTATTGCAAAAAGTGACGGTGTGTGTGTGTGTGTGTGTGTGTGTGTGTGTGTGTGTGTGTGTGTGTGTGTGTGTGTGTGTGTGTGTGTGTGTGTGTGTGTGCGCGTGTGTGTGTGTGTGTGTGTGTGTGTGTGAGAGAGAGAGAGAGAGAGAGAGAGAGAGAGAGAGAGAGAGAAGATAAGAAAGAACAGAAAATAACACTGACTGACAAAAATACGAAAAGCGAAGGACAGGAATCACATGAAGAGGAAGAGAGACAAAAGAAAAAAAAAACGGGGAAGAAGGTAAAGGGAAGAGGAGAGAAGGATGAAAAAAATGTGACTGACAAAGCGGAAGGGGAGAGAGAGAGAGAGAGAGAGAGAGAGAGAGAGAGAGAGAGAGAGAGATAATATGGAGTGCCCGAACAAGAAAAAAGAGGAACAAAGTGAGAAAGTATTCACAAGTAACGACGCGGAGAAAAAAAAGCAAAACAGAAGAGGAGGAGGAATAAACGGTATGGAGTTAGCTGTGGGTAGGCAACGTGCAAAAGCTACAAAATGCAAATAGTGGACAACAGCTCCAACAGCTACATGTGCAGCTACAAACTCTCTCTCTCTCTCTCTCTCTCTCTCCTGTTACTGCTATCCTTAAGTTTTACTACTGTAGTCTATCAGTCAGTCGATCAGCTTACATACCAGTCAATATACAACCCCTCCCCCATCTCTCTCTCTATGTATTTACTTATCCATCTATATTTCTATGTATCTTTCGCCTTGCACAACTTACACTTTCTGCATTTCGTCCCTTCCATCATTTCTCTCGTTCACTGTTATTGCCTTCTCCCTTCACTTCCGTGTCGCTTCTCTTGCGCGATATTTTTTTTTTTTTTCTTTGTCACAGTTCTGTTTCCTGTGCATTCACTTTTATCCTCCTCTCTGAAGTTTACAATGGAATTCGCTCCTGAACTGCAACTAAATTTGTCCCATGGGACAGCTTATTCAATACGATATGCACGGTCTCGCCTTTATGTTCATCGTTATCATCAGCTTGAGAAGGACAGATCTTTGCGGAATAAAATCCTCTTCCGCCTTCTCGCAGTGAAGTAACAGAAAAAAAAAAAAAACATACCAAACATTAGATATTTTACAAGACATTTAACTCCTCTACTACGAAAGGACTCCGGAATATTAAAGTGTTTGAGTCGTAGTAAAACCGAACTAGAGAGGCAATATTTGCGAGAAAATGCCTGCTACTTCGCACTGTTTAGTTCTTACACATAAATATATGTGTCAAATGCCTGATTAAGTCCCACTGTTTCCTTCCTAATATATGTTTCATATGGAATGAGCACATCACAGGAAAAAAACAGGGCAAAGGGGCAATTTAATTTTAACTCGCTCCATACCGTAAACCGCGTGGAAACCAAACTGATATGTCTTGAGATGGCTATATTGGTGTCTGGTGGTTCTGTGCCCGTCTTCTGGTGGTTTCTTGCCCATCATTTTATTATTCTTACTTTATTATTTACTTTTTTTTTTTTTGAGGGGAGGGTATAGGATAGTTTTAGAGGCTATGGGTATAGGATAGTTTTAGAGGCTATAACTGAAAATCTGAGAAAGGAGTCTCAAGATACCATGCCCAGCTACAGTATACGCAGTGTAATTTTTAGCCAACCGATGGAAAAATAATAAAGTCGTGAGGCCGTGGCGGACAGAACTGGTAAGAACACGAACACCAAGAAGAAACACACACACACACACACACACACACACACACACACACACACACACACACACACAGAAACTGACGTCCTCGGACTGAAGTGAGCGAATTCAGAGGCGGAGGGAAGGAAGGGGGTCACCATCTCTCAGGGTAGTCAACTTTGGCATCATTTACGAACCCGAACAAGTCTCGAATCTTTACAGTGAAGCCTTCGAGTGAACCACGGCCATCAAACATGCATGACTCGCCCGATCCAAATCTGACGTGATGGCCAATTACCTTCGCTCTCGACAACCAAAAAAAAAAAAAAAGGATAGGCTGTTGAACTCGAGTCTTTTTGCCTATGAGTTGTTTGTTTTTTCTTTGTCCCTTTTTTTGGGGGTTGTTCGGTTTTGGGAAAATGTTAAGAAAAAAGAAAAATTAATCCTCGACCAGTTTCCTAGTACTTCAATCAATCGCTTCACCCCGACTATGCATTTTTAATTTCAATCAGGCTCGCTCCGGGTGAAAGAAAAAAAAAAATGCTTTAAAGGTTATAACAACTTTACCTCAAAAATGTTCTTAAGTCGAATAAAATAGTATGATGGTAAAAAAAAATAAAAAAAAAAAAAGGAGGAGGAAAACAGGCATCTTGGTGAAGGAGTCATTGGTGGTTGTTGAATCAAGAAAAAGGACACACACACACACACACACACACACACACACACACACTCATAACCACCCCATCCACCCACTCTCACACCCACACACACACCCCGCCCACACACATAAAAAGTGGGACCTTATGCATTTTGACGGCTCGCTCTTCCGTGCAAATTATCTGGTTAATGGTGGAGAAATTCGCCCCCTCCCCATCCCTGCTTCGCCTCCCTCCCCATCCCTGCTTCGCCCCCCTCCCCATCCCTGCTCCCTCCCCTCCCAGTCCTGCTCACCTCTTTAGCCTGGCTTGATAAACTGTTGGAAGGGTGGCAAAAAGCGTGATGAGGAGCGACATTAGTTTGATTGCTAATATACGAATGATATTTGGAGTTGGGTGGTGTATTTTCAGTGCTATACATATAACCATTTACGATACTGAGGTTGTGGGGGGAAAATAATATACAGTATTCTCTCTCTCTCTTTCTCTAACTCTCTCTCTCTCTGTAGATCATAATAGTATATGGGTTAACACCGCAACGAAACGGTTTTGCTGAAATTAACACTCTCTGGTCGACACGCCTCACTCTTAGCTTAGTAAAATCGTCTAACGTGATGGAAGAAAGTAACTGGGATTTCTAAACCGTAACGAAGAGTTCAGGCACAAGCATGGAACCAGGGAGGGAGAGTGTGTGCATTATTCAGGTGCTCTTGATGCATACTCGTTTCACTTTATAATCAAGACACATTCCAGGCCTGCTGCTGCCTCCTTTTCTGTGACGCATTTGGGATCTATAGCGCTGCGTCACACGGATTATGTTGCCTTTTTTGCTTCTAGAGTCACTTTGCAGTCCGATTCTCCCTTCTCTCGTTTTTCTGAGTTATTTTTGCTATTCCCTGCTGCTGAATTTGCTGTTGCATCGGTATGTGCATTATCATCAACAAATCAATACGTCAGTCAGTTTCCATTACAGTTCGGTATCGTAAGCCATATGATTCTCGAGTGGTACTAACAATAATGAAAAATAAATAACTACATAAATGAATAAACAGATAATTGATAAATGAGAAAAGTAGGCTAGCAGTTATAAATATTTATCTCTGACGTCAGCAGTTCCATTTACCTCAAAGGCTAAACTTTATCTAAAATATACTGTGGAGCATAATATACAATTTTCATTTTAATACACAATGAGATAAAACAATTGGTCAGTAGAGGAAGAAATGCAAGAGTACAGTTTGTTCATGCGTGCAAATATCTTCTACTCTTTCTTTTTATGGAGTATAAGACTTATAAATGGCTGGGGTATGTATTAAACGTGTAAGATCAATGTACTGTACGAAGTTTAACATCACACACACACACACACACACACACACACACACACACACACACACACACACACACACACACACATTCTCTCTCTCTCCCTCTTCATTGTAGCCCTTCCTTCTTCACTTTCATGTCTCTCTCCCCTTCCCCTTATACTTTCACTATGACCCACGCTTCTCGTCATTCCTTAAAACTCTGTCTGTCTGTCTGTCTGTCTGTCTGTCTCTCTCTCTCTCTCTCTCTCTCTCTCTCACCGCAAAAAATACCTAGAGAGATAGAGACAGAACCGCGAGGGCTCCACCACATAGGGCCATTGTAGTGGTATCAGTGAGGGATTAATGACGGGCTGGCCGGAGAGGGAGAGTTGGAAGCGATTTCACAGGTGCAGATCCTTTATATTCCGCCCCACCTCAACCACCACTACAAATACCACCATAAACACCACAACCACTACCTACTACCACCACTACACCGCAGCTATCACTACTATCACCCTTATCACCATCACTATCAGAACCACAACCACTGCATTGCAACTTTCACTACTACTACCACAACCTCCACCAAGTACTACCACAGCCACTGTCACAGATGCAACCACAACCATCGCAACCACTACCACAACCACCACCATTACTACCACAATAATTGCACCGCTGCTACCGCTTACTGCTACTATCACTACCACAAACATAATCATCAGTACGACAAAAACCACACCGCGTCGAAATGGATCTGTGTGTGTGTGTGTGTGTGTGTGAAAGCCTGAGTATAGTTATATGTCAATTTTTCCACGATTTTGGGTGCACATAGAGTAAGAAACGAACATATAATCGATCTACCATTACTAGAGTCATACTTATCATTATCATCCTAACTCTAAATCACACCTCACACTAATAAAAGAGGGACGGTATTTCGCGTCTAGAAACAAGAAGAGTGAAACACAGATCGACGAGAACCATCAAAGGACCACGCATCGAAAAAGGTACACAGACAGGTGTAACGTAGATCAGAATAAAACCAGAATGAGTAAAAAGCAGTAAAGCATATAATTTAGAGAACTATCAACAAAGTGCCCTGTGAACTTGAATAAAGACAAACATAAAATCAGAAGCAATGAAGATGTAGAAATGCACAAAACCAGGGCAATAAAAGGAGTCCACCGTTTATCACAAAAGAGCAGAATTAGTAAGAGCGAGTACAGTGAAGGTAAACAGAGAAACAGTAACAGTCTAGCGAGGTGAACTATCCACAGATTGTCCTGTTAATTCAGTGAACGAGAGCAAATTCGTAAATCGGAATAAAATCACAATGAATAAAACGTAATAAAGGACAAAACTAGAAGAAGTAACAGCACAGTGTCAAGGATAAATCAGAAAAAAAGAGTAATCAAGCACAAGAAGAACACTAGAAGAACGAAAAACCGAGGGTCGAGTGTAAATCAGAGTAAAGCGTAATAAAGCACAAGACAGAATTAATAAAGAAAAGTAATAAAACACCAAACTACAGGAACGACCCAGAGAGTGACCCCACCAGCCACTACCACACCACAACCGTCCAAACTTGGGAAGCCCGGGTGACAATGTTTACTCCATTACGGCACCAGACACGCTCCCCTTCAAGACATTACCAAGTCAAAGTTTCTTCCTCTCCCTCTCTGTGTCCTTCCTTCCCCTTCCTTCTTCCTCCGCACCGCCACCACCACAACTAACACATACGCACTACGGGTTTGTGGGCAGTGTTGTGGTGAAAAATGAGGGCAAAGGCGAAGATGGTATGAAAATATGAGGCGCAGGCAGACACGGGGGAAAAAAAATGCGTGGAAAGACGTGAATAAGGAAGAGACTGGAAAATGTGAAGAAGATATAATAGGAAGGCCTATGAAAGGGGTGGATCTGTGACTGGATGTACACGTAGAAGCAGGAAAAAAGATTGGATAACAACACACACACACACACACACACACACACACACACACACACACACACACACACACACACACACTACGGGTTTGTGGGCAGGTCTGGGAGGAGATGTCGGCAGCGAGAAATGAGAATCAGCCGTAGTTGGAGTATGGCAAAAAAAAAAAAAAAAAAAAAAAAAAAAAAAGGGGAAGAGAACACGTACTGTAGGTAGCAAAAAAAAAAAAAAAAAAAAAAAAAAAAAAATGCAATGGAAAAATGGAAGAGGAAGCAAAGGAAGGGTGGAAATCTGAGAGAATATAACAAACTGTGCAAAGGAAATGTGAAAAGCTGGTAATAAAAAAGGGAGAAATTTGGAAGATGCTAAAAAATAAGGGAAGGATGGAGGTTTTGAACAGGGAGAAATGAGAGTAAAAAAAAACAAGGAAAGGGTTTAGAAATATGGCAGAGTGTGGAAGACGATGAAGATGGGAAAAGAATACGTGTGCAAGATACAAATATATAATGGATGAGAGATGTTGAAAAACCGGGAATATGTCCTACAGCCAAGAGAAAATGAACAAAAAAAAAAGAGTAGGAATATGTAGATAAAAAAAAAAAAGAATCTAAGCGCCGACTAAAATTTAGGGGACGAATAACTGACAGAACAATAGAAAGGTGGTATTATGGTAGAATGTAAGACGTGGGAGAGAAGAGGCAGGGAGAGGTATCAATGCGCGGATGCGATTGAGACAAGATGTTGGGCAAGAGAAAAGAATTGGCAGAAGGGGAGAACGTAAGTAAATGCAAGGGAAAGTATGGAGGGAAGGGAAAGATAGCATGCGAGGAGCAGGAAAAAGGTAAAGGAGAAGAAGAGGATTGATAGAATTGTAGATGAGAAGATAAAGAGATGGACAAGGAGAAACAGGGAAGAGAAAGATCGAACAGCAGGAATCAAGAAAAATGAGAGAGATGTTGAGCAGCTAAATTACGAAAAAAAAAGGAGAGATTCCCAATAGCAGGGAAGCCGAATGAAAGACTTATCGAAGTGAAAACACGTAAAAAAAATCAAGCATGAAAAAATATCAAAAAAAGGAGACATGAAACGGCAGGAATATGAAAAAATAAAATACATGTCAAACAGCAGGAACATGGAAGAAAATGAGATATGAAGGACGGGAATAAAAAAAATAATGGACAGAAAGAATAATAAAAAAAAATGACGTCGACTAACAGGAAAACTGACAAAATGAGAGACGTAGAAAACCAGGAATACGGAAAATGGAGACGTCGAACAGCAAAAATAAGAAGGCACAAAAGGAAAAGAGGGAATACTGTGTGTGTGTGTGTGTGTGGTGTGATGGATGTGACTGGCTTGGGGGTGGCGAGAGAGAGGGTGGGGGACGCTGCAGGAGCGGAAAATGGAGACAAAGAGAGGGTATATGCAGGGACACCACACACACACACACACACACACACACACACACACACACACACACCACCTTCCCCTCCCCCCACACAGACATACATACTGCCTTCATCACTCGCCCTCTCGCCTTCGCCTTCCCTGGAGAGCGTCAAGAAAATATGATGGGTAAGGAAGGAACGTCTGCCCTCAGTCCCCCCCCCACCCCCACCCAGCCAAATGACAGTGGAGTTACGAAGGTACGTGGAACAGAATACGTGGAGTAGGGGAGAGATTGATTTATAACGTAACATCATGCAGGGGACGGGTTTACTCTATTGTCGTGGACGGTAGTTATTAAACCACTCATGGGATTATAAACGATGAAGTGGGAGTCCTATATATTTAACGTACGTATGCATGTATATTTACATATAAATATATAAGGACAAACAGAATATGTACATATTTACAGGAAGACGAGGTTTGAAGACTGCATCAAGCAGGTAATATCAGGAGCTGTTTCATCACTCTTTATTAAATAATTAAGATTTAATTCTGCAAGGTTCTCCAAATTGATTTCTGACTTCATAAAAAATAACAAAGTTTGACCAGAAACCACTCTAAAAAACAACTTCAGCAGTTAACTTAAACTTCAAACAACCACCAAACTTTTAAACGCAGTGTGTCCAGACTTTTCGATGTGAATGGGACTTGAATTTGGCATTCTTTTCGTATTTTTCTGGGAAATAACAACGTTGCAGGTATTCAACCTATGATTCTTTCCTCTTTGTATAAAATAAAGTTCACTACGAATGAAAGAAAACAAGGCAAGCGTGTGTGTGTGTGTGTGTGTGTGTGTGTGTGTGTGTGTGTGTGTGTTACCAAGCCAGACAAGACGGGTGCCTGACTACCTCAAGGGTCCTCACATTTAATTAATATGAGAACTGTAACCTACACTTCCTGCCAGCCGTCCCCCTGCTAATGCCTCTTCCGCAGCGGCTAATGCACCTCCACCCTAGTGCAGGATGCCAGGGCTATTGCACACCGTCCCTCTGTCCGCCCCTCTCCGTCCACACACACTCGCCCCTGTCTGTCTGCTGTCACTTGCCCTTCTCTCTCTCTCTCTCTCTCTCTCATCCATCCATCCTGTTCGCAGTACCTCATTCATCCACTTCCTCTATCCCCACGTCATCCGTCTCTGCTTTATCTGTCCGCAGCCTCTTGGCCTCCTCCTGTCCGCAGATCCTACTCACTCCTGTCCATAGACTCATGTCCCTCCTGTCAGCAATCAATCGCCCTTGTGCCTCCTCCGTACGCAGCCCTTCGTCCTTTCACATGCACACATTTCTCAACACCCTCTGTCCTTAACCCCTTCCCCCTCCTGTCCGCAGTCCCTGTCCCTTCTATTATGACGTTCCTCACCCAATCTGTCCGCACACCTTCGCCCATTCTGTCTGCAGCCCATCTCTCCTCCAGTCCCTCCGTCCGCAGTCCCAGCCCCCTCCTTATGCAACCCCCCTCCGCTGGTCAATATCCTCCCCACAGATGCTCCGGTGTGTGTGTCATTTGTAGAGGTATGTAGGAAACACATTAACGCTGCCCACTTGCATTGTACCTATCATGTACCGTGTTATATATGCATGCTTCGTCTCTCTCTCTCTCTCTCTCTCTCTCTCTCTCTCTTACACACACACACACACACACACACACACACACACACACACCTCAAGTCACATTAACGCTGCCCAGCACATTCTAACCATCATGTGTCCTATTATATATGCATACTTCCCAGCTGACACACACACACACACACACACACACACACACACACACACACACACACACACACACACACACACACACACACACACGCAGTTCCATGTGCACTATTAAGGTCAATGGTTCCTCCAAATTGCCTCATAACTTTGTCAATAAAAACAGTTACTTTATAAATGGAAACAGAAAGCGTGTAAAAAATACTAGCCGTACTGTAAATGAAATCCTTTGCGTGATTTTAAAAGAAAAGTCAGATCAACAGAACACAGGTGTAATATATGTATGTTTTTCTTAACATGTAAGTAACGAGATACAAAAAGAGAGCAGAATACATGCCCACTGAAAGGCTTACGCTATCATTCGGTAAAAAAAAAAAAAATGCGTTTGTAGTGTCATATACTTCATTGTTAACCTTCACCTCCCCACGTGTCGAGTAGTGCCATAACTCAAACTAAAGAGCAGAAAGTGACACCTGTAATTATCACGATTAAGTATTCTGAAACAGGTACACAACACTCGGTATTTCTCCATTCTTACTCCACGGAAGAAAAAAAAAAATACAAACTGGCTCAAATATAAGCATGTATTCACAATTTTGTCATTCATTATATCAAAAG
Source organism: Coenobita brevimanus (assembly GCF_032717465.1). Lineage (NCBI taxonomy): Eukaryota > Metazoa > Arthropoda > Malacostraca > Decapoda > Coenobitidae > Coenobita > Coenobita brevimanus. Next base: position 4,716,742 of record NC_136967.1, read on the forward strand.
ATACTATGGCTCGTATTCTAGTCAAAGGAAGCTCCCCAACACCTCTTTCTTAGCGATTTACTATATACGGGGGGTTAATATCCTTTTGTACGTTATTTATGCAAAGTATGGTGATATTGGAATTATTTTTGTTACACAGATGAGGACAGTAAAGTATAATATACATAATAAATCGCTTACGAAAAGGTGATAGGGAGCTTCGTTATCCGCCGAGAATACAGGCCTAAATCACTGAAGCCGGGGCATTCAGGAGCAGGAGTTGCATGCAAGGTCAGAGTAGAATATAACCAACACATTGCAACAAAGGGGAAGGGAAGCAGTTGGGGTAGATTTTGAGGTGGTCAGCATAGTATGAGGTAAGTTAGTAGACCATTTTGCACGTGGACTGAAAAAGTGAATGTGAGATAATAAGGTTCTTTTTATCTTGCTTTAAGGTGATACCCCGCTAAGACAAGTATTAAAGTGAGAGAGAGAGAGAGAGAGAGAGAGAGAGAGAGAGAGAGAGAGAGAGAGAGAGAGAGAGAGAATGAAAAACAAATTACAAAAAGACGCCATCGCAGTCAAAAAGGTTAATATTTACCACAGTAAATTTAGTACCCTGACTCCGGATATTTATGCAGCGTTGCTGAGTATATATTTGTAAAAGAGAAAATGAGATAAATTCAAGGATAAGAGAGTGACGATATTTTGTTGTACGTTATGACTCTCTCTCTCTCTCTCTCTCTCTCTCTCTCTCTCTCTCTCTCTCTCTCTCTCTCTGGATATTTTTCGAGTAACTATGAAAATTTCTGAATAAGAAAAAATAAACATCACTTTTAATACAGGAAGTGTCGATTCTAAAGATATCGGTGCGTTTCAGATTTTACATTAATGATAAGCATTGCACATCGGACGTCCCACCATCCACCCACTCGATGTAATGCAATCTTCAAGTGACACTACACTGAGTGGCAGGCGAAATGGTTTCCTGTAATCAGGGGAAACGATTTATTCCGCTGCGTCCCAACCATTAAAAAAACACACACACACCTGATGGTCTAGTGATTTCAGACGTTGGGGTTATTGCTCACATAATGCCACTCAGGGGCGAACGAGACTGGTCAAACTTATTTTAAATGCCGAGACAGAGTGACCTAGACTGAATCCGCGACGTGTCCCGCCCTAAAATTTAATTATTTAACTTGGGACAGATTTGTGGTAGTGGAAGGGTAAAATGTTATAACATATTCATAACCCCTGCAATCCGATGACCTATTCTTTATTATATTTTTGCTATCACAGACGATTTGATTAAGCTTGCGAGGAATATTTCGAAACTGAGAGTCAGATATAGCTTTTACTAATTCCTGCAACCCGACGGATTTTTCCTAACTTTAATATAATCACCTAAAGATGGCAAGAATAAAATACAAATGTCATATGACTGAAACATATAAGAAGATACAGATATAGATATAGATACTACACACACACACACACACACACACACACACACACACACACACACACACACACACAGGTTGGATTTTTCGTTCTGACACTTTAATTATTGTTACTACTACTACTACTACTATTATCATTATCATTATTATTTCATTATTATTATTATTATTATTATTATTTCATTATCATCATTATTATTTTAAGCCACCAACGGGCATAAGCGACCCCTGCCGCCAACGGGTTAAATCACAACCATCCTAATGTCAACAAAGAGGCAGTACTGCTCTGACGCAGTCTGCAGTGCCCACCTCCACCGCCCCACACAGCGCCATTACCAGACAGACCTTAATGACATTTGACATGTCGGGTGCTGAGGATGGACTGTGTGTGCTGCCTCAAGCCTTCACCTGGTAGGGATGGTGAGGGACGCCTTCATGTGGTAGCACTGATATGCCCAGGTAACTCCCCTGCCTGGATGTACAAATATTCAACTAATTCCCAATTCCCCTTCAGGAGGATGGTGGATAATAGGTAAAAACTGCTGTCTGCGAGAGAGTGAACAGAGACTTTCGAGACCCAGTGAGGATATCTTAAGAGTCCAAAAAGCTTTCCAGATTATCAAGTAAGAAATTCATAACTGTAAAATTCTGTAGCTGTACGTCTAAAATACTGGAACGATATGTCTTTTAACAATTGCGCAATTCGAGCTGGGTGAATTGTGTAGTGACGGAGTTCATACAGGCAGCACTTTAAGCCTCGCAGAATATGGTGCAAGGATTAAAATAATGTCAACAGTGCTTTCTGAATCACAATAAATAAACACATACATACATAAATACATGTCAGAAAAATGTTAAATATCATCACGAATAGCTTTACGAATGAGAACAAAGTCTGCATTATTTCGATTTCAGCCTAGGACGGATGATTCTTTACGGATCACAGAAACGCATCACAGTTACAGCGTGAAGGTGGATGTCTTGCATTTACACCTCCTCTGCAGGTGCCGCCATGACAGCCTGAATAGCCTGCCTGATTAGCTAATCCCTCTTGTCAGGATTCACGCCTTAACTACGACTGACAGCCGTGTTGCTCCTCAGAATTCCCTATGCGTGGTACAAGGATTCATGCAAAGATGTTGGTGCATAAAGAAAAGAGCTGAAGTAATAAATGGGTAAAGAAATGAAGTGAATGGGTAAAGAACAATAGGAAAAGGGAAAGCACAGGTGAAACAAATGATGGCTTGAGGGTACAATGAGATAACGGACAAAAAAGCAGTGAAACTGGTTGAACAAGTGGAGCTAAAAACTGGTAGAGAAAAAAGTAATGGAATAACAAATGACAGCTACGAAATAACATGAATGGGTCATGGCCTGGACAGACGAAACACTGTTCAGTGACCCACTTCAAAACTGCCGATGTTTAAAATCATGTCATTGCTGTTTATATTACACACTGCATTTACACACAAACACACACATTCGTTGCCTACGCAGACTTGGCAGAACTGTGTTCAGAAACAGGTTTCTTTACTTCCTAACTGGGAAAGTTCCATAACGAGGAGCAAATTTTGCGTCCACCCCCTCTCACGTCTTTATTCGCCAACTATGTCGTGTACGGGACTAAGTGGGTACTTTTGCTATATCCCTCGCCACACAGATACCACAATCGTAAGCCCACTTCCTTCAGGCAGTGACAGTGAGATTCAATACTCAGACCTTAAAATTACCAGGCACTCTCAACGCTACGAGGCATAGTGAAAAATTTTCCCAAGTTACTTGTGCTTGGTAATTATCACCTTATCAATTAACACTCAAGCTCCCATGACTCACCCTCAACTAAATAAAGTCGTCTGGTTTAACAAGGCCTTAAGTTAGACGGCAATTTTAAAGCACACGATGATGACTGAAAGCCTGATTCTCCGTACCGCTGCTGGCAAGTTTATATTATGGGATGCTGGACAACCACATATTCTAACAAATACAGAAGGTGCCTCATAAATGATATTAAAGATTTACGGGTTTAGTTACACCTCTTCACACTCAATTTTAACGATGCAGTTATCAGTTCCCGTCCCGCCATCAGCATCAGCTCCCATGAATCCCAGCGACGTCATTCTTAGCTTATTCCTGCTGCTACCAGACGATTTTATTCGGTTTAGGAAAGGCCCTTTGTATTCTAGGGTTTACTGATACTGTATGCAATCCCTCCATATAAAAAAAGACTACCCTAAGATAAATAAAATCGTCTGAAGATGGTGCGAATGAACTAGAAAAGACGTCATGGGATTGAAGAGGTTAAGACAAGCTTATCTAAGGCCATCAAGAAGAGATATGTAAGGACTTCATTTAGGCACAATCAAAGAACTAAGATTCTTTATAATTTTAGAAAGAAATCTTCACATCCACGGGTCGTACTGGAAGAAAGTCTCATTTCTTCTCTCAAATTGTCCTTAAACCTGGTGTATTTGACATGCAATGACTTTCAGGACCAAATAATAAAAATAATGAATTTTAAACCATGTATGCATATAAATCATACCAAGGTCCCTCTCTCTTTAAACACACACACACACACACACACACACACACACACACACACACACACACATTCGTTGCCTACGCAGACTTGGCAGAACTGTGTTCAGAGACAGGTTTCTTTACTTCCTAACTGGGAAAGTTCCATAACGAGGAGCATAACCGATTGCTGGCTCAGTAGTAACGTTCTCGCTTGCTGGAGTTCGCGCCTCGCTCAGGTTGCGAAAAGTTTCACTGACAAAGTGGGTGGTTACTGTCCCCCTCGAGCAAGGGGACGGGTGCGTGCGTGTGTGAAGGTCATAGCCTTGCCCTTAGATCGGACTATATGAGCTCTCAGGTCCCTTCCGGGAGCGTAAAATCTGACGATCACGACCATCAAGTGATCCTGACCGACCCGGTGAATTACACACACACACACACACACACACACACACACACACACACACACACACACACTTGCCCTGAACATACAGCAAGCGAAAAAGAAAAAACAAAGCCCAAATATCGCACTGAGTAAAAATATCAACCGTCTCTAGACCACCATGAAGTAAAACAAGAATAAAGAGAGTATTACGGGCAACAAAAAAGTCGTTTCCGAAATAGAATGGGTTATGGGGGAGTGTGGGCGAGTCAGAAAGAGAGGCCACGGCTGAGTTGGGGAGATTGGAAGCTGATGAGGGGAAATGATGTGAATGGTAATGCCGAGGTGGTGGAAGGCGATGATCTGTGAGGCGGAGCGAGGTGAATGTGTGTGTGTGTGTGTGTGTGTGTGTGTGTGTGTGTGTGTGTGTGTGTGTGTGTGTGTGTGTGTGTGTGTGTGTGTGTGTGTGTGTGTGTGTGTGTGTGTGTGTGTGTGTGTGTGTGTGTGTGTGTGTGTGTGTGTGTGTGTGTGTGTACGCATCATGCCTCACTGAGCGCTTTATCTTCCGCTGATGTAATTAACAATGATGAACAGATGAATGTGGATGACTGGCAAACAAAACAATAGGACGATACGTAGCTTAGCGAGATTTGTGACAGTTCAGCATTCATAAGAAAAAAAAAATGACGATGATGATGATGATGATGATGATGATGATGATGATGGAGAAGCGGTAAAATGGCGATCATATGCAGTTGAAGGGAGTGAGGTGAATACGAAATTGGCTAAAGTTTATTTGGTACTTCAAGAGTTATGTTCGATTGATACCTTCGTTATGCGTAGTGATTCGTGGAAGAGGATGATTGGCTGCTTGTAATGATGCGTGGGTGCTGATGGCTGATATATAAAGAGTCTGTACACAGATGATTCGTAACACTTTCAAGTAAGAGGAAAAATTGAGATGATGATGATGATGATAATGTGAACGGTAACGCAGAGGCAGCGGAACGTGATGATCTGTGAGGGGGGTGAGCTGACTACGAATGGGCAGCCGTTGACGTGGTGTTGAGTGCAGCTTTGCAGGCCTCACTAAGCGCGTAATGTTCCGCTGTTGTCGTTGCTGTTCGTAATGGTGTGCGGATGTGGACGACTGACCAACAAAGCACCGGTAGGCTACAATGTGAAGGCGATGATGTACCGATGTGGATGAGTGACAAGCGAACCACCCGTACGATGTGAAGGTTATGGTGCGTTGATGTGAAGGATGGCTGGGAAAGAAAGAGGTACTACAGCCAGGAAAATCAGTATTCCCCTTAAATCTGGCATATAAACCGATGTAAAAGTGGAAGCGTCCGAGTCACGCGTTAGTGAAAATAAGACTTTGGTTATGTTTCGTTAGCTTTAATTCTCTCCAAACAACCCTATGGTAACAAAAATCTGATTCCCCGATTGCGCAATGTGAAGTTGACGGGAAATCGTAAAATTTTCCCCGATTTATTTGAGAAATTAAGCTCTGAAGCACTTATCAGCTACAGAAAAATCCTTGTTGCTATTGCAGTGCCGTGATTATTGTTCATATAGAAGAATTATACCCACACACAAAAATATATTACATTTCTATGATAAGGTAGGCTATAACACGTCCTAACTGATATTCCGCGTCTAGAATTCATAATGATGCATGCAGACACACACGTTTATCTTAAAACAGTCAAAACATCATGGTCTGTACTTCCTTGCTGATATTTCAAATCTAATTCGCATAATCAGTCACGAAAACGTAGCTATATTATAATACATACAAAAACTCACTGTCCCAGAAAAGTTTAAATTGCAGCAGAAAAATAATCCTATCATTACTATTTGACAAGCGGGTCGGGGATCCTCAGTACTTCGGCTAACCTGGATGAACCTTAAATACTGTAAGACAAAACCCAATATCAAACATCAAGGACTAGTATTTGATGATGTCATTTTGTTTACAGTTCGTCCGTTTTCAATGACGCGAAATCGTCCCATTGCATCTTATTTCTCGGAGCACAGTGAAAGAACAGAACAATACCAAGGCTGTAAATCTTTTTTCACAGTACTAATACGCGACTAGCACTGTATTCTAGTGTTACTCTCTTGCTGCAACTCCTACCCTACATCTCTCCATTGCACTTCTTCGTGACTAGTACCATATCCAGTGCTAATCTCAAAAATCTAGTTGCAGAGCTGGCAATTTTACACCACGTCAGAGTGAACGGAGTGCAGTAATCTGTGAGAGTTACGAAACCCATCAGTCGAAATGGTGAACGAACTAAAAATATTTCCAAATCAGAGCAGTGGGGGCTTAACAAGAGTGTGTGCGCCAATTCCATCAAACGAAAAATCCGGGACGCAAAATGTACGATAAACAAATTCAGCATACGTACACACACACACACACACACACACACACACACACACACACACACACACACACACACACACACACACACACAAATAAATAAATAAATTAATTAATTAATTAACTAATTAATTAATAGATGTAATACTTCAATCCGATGACACATTTCCCATTTTCTTTTTTGCTTACTTGAGATAAATATATTCAGCTTAAGAGAGACTGGGTGGCTTAAATACAGCACTGATAAACCCCTTTCTGTACTACGGTCGTTTCCTAAGCTAAATAAAATCGTCTGGAAGGAACAAGAATAAGCTTTAAAAACATGTCGTTGAGTTAAAAGGGTTAATACAATGATAATACGAATAAGCTTAACATTCTCGTTAACACATTGATAATATGAATAAACATACATTCTCGTAAACACTTTAATCATCATCTGCCGGACCTCCTTTCCCACCCTAGGGCATGGTGAGGAGTAGCAACGTCCAGACAGCCCAAGTTTGCCCAATCCAATGGGCCAAACATCCATTCACTCATCATTCAAGCCCCCGGAATCCTGGCTCCATCTGATACACCATGATAAGAATAAATTTACATTCTCGTTAACACTTTGATGATACAAATAAGCTTAGATCTTCGTTAACACTTTGACGGTACACATAATCTTACATCCTCGTTAACTCTGATGATACGAATAAGCTTACATTCTCATAAGCACTTTGATAACAAGTTTACAATCCCGTTAAACGAATTTTATTTCTTAGTTCGAGTCTTACCATTTCTGCTTTATTCATGCCGCCTCCAAACTATTTATTTCAGCTTTGAGATCTCTCGTGGTTAAGTGGATGAGAGATTATTTTATTACATTTTTTTTTATCTCTCCCCCAATGCGAGAGACTTTTCTTAACTCTTTCAGTCCGATGATCTATTTTATCGGCTTTTTACAGGCTTCGATCAAGTGTGCATAAGAGGAGGGGAAATGCTTTAGTTGTCAGAGGGAGAGGAAGAAAGGGAGGGGAAGTTGCACAAGAGTAGGAGAAGGGGAGATCTAGTGTTGCATAAGTGGAGGCAAAGGGAGAAATCCAATGTTGCATAAAGGAAAGAGAGAAGACAGTGTTGCATTAGATGAGGGAAAAAGACTGGTGCTGCAAGAGGGGAGAGGAAGAAGGGGGAGGAAAAGTTGCGAATGGAGAGGGAAAGAGGGAAATCCAGTGTTGCAGGGGAGGGTGGGGTTTAAATATTGCAAGAAACGGGTAGTGTTAGGAATGAGGAAAGGGGAAAAGCTGGTGTTGCAGGAGAGAGAGAGAGAGAGAGAGAGAGAGAGAGAGAGAGAGAGAGAGAGAGTATGCACGGGAAGGGAGGGGGAAAGAGCAGGTGGGTGTGTAAAGTGGTGAGGTGTTAACTGGGTTCTGGGGCTCGTATTGTCGTCGGGTAAGGAAGCTCCCTAGCACCTGTTCCTAAGCGATTTATTTGTCTTATTACACCTTACTGGCCTTTCCTGTGTTATATAAATCTTTCCAGTATCA